>NC_081387.1:22759646-22797146 GCF_030684315.1 Stegostoma tigrinum
CACACACACACACACACACTCACTCACACTGTCTCTCCCCCACATAAACACACACACACACACACACACTCTGTCTCTCTCATACACATACACACACTTACTCACACTGTCTCTCCCGCACATAAACACACACACACACACACACACACACACGTACTCTGTCTCTCTCATACACATACACACACTTACTCACACTGTCACTCCCGCACATAAACACACACACACACACACACGTGCACACATGCATTCACTTTTTCTCTCTCTCTCTCCCACTCAGATGCACACTCACTCTCTCCCCCGTTCTCACACACACACACGTAAATCTGTGGGGTGAATTTGTATTTGTAGATATATTCTAGTTCATTCAAAAAGCTCACAATTTATAGACAGTCAGTCAGTGTGGCATTTTATAAATTCCTACTTTAGAAATAAAACCAGGCTGACTCCAAACCGAAACACAAACAGATTCGAAACAAGGCCTCGCACCTTGTGTGCATTGTCCGACATGAAATGTCACCTCTTGTTTACACTGATAAAACTTTTTTTTTCCTCAGGGCAGTGATTTGAAGGGAATTCGGGGATTTACATAGATATATTAATCAATTAAAACCTTCTCACTGATTAACGATTTAACTGCATCTTGGGTTTGTCTAATACATCCTCATCAGTGCTGTGGCTCCTTGATCTTTTACTATAAATTCTGTATCTGATTCCTCCTCTCTCACTAACACCTGCAGGAGCGAGGCTTGAAAGCTTGTTTTCAAATAAACCTTTTGGGTTATCGCCTGGTGTTGTGTGATTTCTAACACTATTCTCGTTGAATTTAATCCCATTGAACTCCTTTTGTCAGGAATGCTGCTTCACATGTTACTTTGTCAAAACAGTTGTCAGCACTTTGAAGCTTAATGCATGCTTCTTTCTCACATGATTTCCCAGCACAGACTGAAAAACAAAGTCAGAGTCTGGAAAGATCTGCTCTTGTATCATGAGGGTGTGGGGGAAGGTTAGACAGGAAGAAACTGTCCCACTTGGTGGAAGGATTGATAGGAAGATTGAGAACAGGTTGAAGGGAAAATGGCATTGGGAACGTGATGTTCTGAACATCAGTACCTGTCAGTGGGGTGGAGGCAGGTACATTTGAAGGATCTGTGGGTGATGATTGGGATGGGGAGGTGTCACACAATAAACTTCTCCCATGGAGAGCTGCACAAGTGCGATAAAGTCCTGCACTCTAAGCATTCTGTGATCCTATGCCATACTGCAGATGCGGCTCCTGTGAGTCACACAGGTATTCACCAGCACCCACATACTACAGCTCCAACACATCGCCTCCCTGCTGTCTCTATTGAGTTTTATTCAACTAATCAGGTTGCAAGTTTAGAAGTACCACTCAACAATATTTTGTAATTATTAGGAAGCAGTAAATCTGTAAATTCTGATACTCAGATCGCTTACTTACCATTGCAATTGTTGTCACATTAAATTAATACCTTGAGACATGCTCTGGGTCATACTCTTTCTGTTTTATTTGTTACTTACCAAATCAGAATTTTTAATTTCTCCATTAAAAGAAAAATGTTTCAAGAAAGAAAAAAAGCTCACAGCTTTTCTCTCTGACAAATCTGTTAAGTTCTCTTGCTGAGTGTGGTCAATGATCTCTCACCCCATGGACCCTCTCACTCATCTCAGTCTCTGTGTTCCCTTCCTAAGGAGAGACAAACTCGACACACCCAACTCGGTAAGGAAATGTCAGTATTGGTGTGTTAAAATCAAGAGTGAAACATTATTTTTAATTCAGATCCAATACAGATCCCAGCGCAAAGGCTGGAATTCAAAGCGTCGCCTGGAAAATAATTCTGGTCCCACAGTGAGATGTATTCACACAAACTTCACTTTAGCCATTAAATACATGCCTGGAGGTGATGCATTAATGTTATTAACATGAATAATTTTCCGTGAATTATACCTTAAAGTGAAACTTGCCCGCAGTGACACATTTGTTCGAAGGAGGGAGCAAAAGCCAAAGAGCGATTTCAGTGAAAACGAAAGTAAATGTTTTCAGGGAGGGGCTGTCGTTGTGAATGTCTTTATTTTTAACACATTTGTCCAAGAAAAGGCGGAAAATGTTCGATCAGATTGTGGGAAAGTAAGAGGTGAGTCTGAAACCCTCTTTAATTTCAGGAAGGGATCATTCCCAGTGGGATCGGGTGGATTTTAGTCCCGCTGAAAGATCCCAATCAAATCCAAGGAGTTGAACGGGGAGCCGCTGGGGATTGTGCAGTGAAAAGGTGAAACCTTTCTCCAATGTCTCTGATCAGCTGCACAGAGCCTGGAGCTGGTTCCTGTCAGTATAAGGGAACAGGAGGGAGAGGCAATGTGTAACATTCACTTCTCAGGGTCAGACACAGCGACTGGAAAGGGAGACGGAAGTGAAAAGGAGGAACAGAGTGAGGGCCATGAGATGGAACATGACCCACTGGGGTTTCTGTTTAAAGGCAAATAATTCAATCCTGGAGACAGTTGTGTGTTTTCACCCCCGGGAACAGACCTTTGAAGCAGAAAGTTAATGTTCAGCCATTCCTCCATCCACATTGATTGCAGTTTGCTGCTTTGTCTAAGTCGGGTCTTTAAAGAGAATTGATGCACTAACTTTCCCTTCCCCTGTGTAAATATTTAATTTGTACATTTTAGAGAGATGGACAAGGGAAGCGAGGATACTGTGAGGAAAAACACTTTAACACAGCGAGTAGTGTGCTGCCTGGAAATGTGGTGGAGGCAGGCTCAGTTGGGGAATTGGGGAGAGTATGGGATGGTGTTTTGGATGATAATGGTGTGCAGGGATATTGGGAAAAGAAAGGAGATTGGCCCGAGATCATAGACCCAGACACAATGTTGGAGATGGTGCAGGCACGATGGGCAGAATGGCCTCCCTCTGCATCAGCATCATTCTGTGACTGTGTGAAGTTTGAGCCGATCTATTCACACAGACCCGTGCTGTATCCAACAGACCATCTCCGAGGGCCTCCCCTTCCTCAGGGATAGCATTGCCCATGTGAGGGTCAGGGGCTGTGGGCACTTGCCTCATTTGCCTGGTCGAGGAGAAAGACCTTTGCAGAATCTCCCACACTGACAGAGTGGACACACTCTGTAACATGGGGTTTGGGGGGTGGGCGAAGCTGCACTTGGATAGAACTGCCCCACACAAACAGCAGTGACCCAGTTGCCATCAGTGGGTGGGAATCAGAAAGCTGTCCCAGCCAGGCAGGGCTGCCCTCTCTCCCCTGTCCTCCAGGTGTGTTGTATAGGGCCTTTTCCGAAATCCCGTCATCCCCAGGATGGGGGGGAATGTGAGGTGGGATGGTCTCAGGTTGTGGAGGCACTGAGATGAATATCTCCCTGCACGTAGACCCCATCACTGTCTCCAGCTTGGATTCACTGTCAGTGTAAAGACTGGGTTAATATCGCTGACCAGTTCAAACTGGCCTCAGAAACCAACATGAATCTGAGGAAGAACGAGGGCCATGTTCTTTGGAAACTGGCTGAGAGATCCTTGTTCCCTTCACTGTCAGGGCAGATTGCTTAAATGTGTAGGGAATTTTATTCCAAGAGACCAGGGTGTTTGCTAAAACTGGGAATGAGTCGCTCTGGACAAAGTGAAACAGAGTGTGTGAAAGGAACACTCCCTCTCGGTTGTGGGTAAGAAGCTGGTCATTATGTGTGGTGTGGTCTCAGTGATGTGCCCTTACAGCAGCTCCGGGCCGCTCCTCACTCCCACATCACCGCCATCACCCAGGCTGCTGTCCTTTTGACTGGGAGGACACAGATGCACTGTGTTCACTGGGATATGATGTACAAACCTAATGATAAAGCGGGGAACAATGGACCCAACATCCTCTGTTCATGCTCATGTACAGCCTCCAACATGGACTCTTAGCTTGTTAAACAGCCTTTTGTATATTACCTCATCAAATGCCTCCTGGAAATCCAAATATATTACATATTACCCCCCCACTTTATCTATCCTGCCTGTTACCTGTGCAAAGAATTCCTATACATTTCACAGGCATGATTCCAGCTTGACGAAAGCATGCTGATTCTGATTGGTCATACTGTGTATTTCTAAATACTCTGATATTATGTTCTTTATAATAGATTCTGCCAGTTTCCCAAAAGCAAATGTTCAGTTAACTGATCTATAATGTGTTTTTTAGCTTTCTGCCTTTTTTGAACAAGAACATTCTTTGACAGTTTTCTGCCTCTCTGTACTTCTTCAGAATCAAAGAATTCCTGGAAGATGTGCATCCCCTGTCGTTGTGACGTATTCTTTTAATATCCTAAGATGCATCCTGTCACATCCATGGTACTTATCAGCTTCTAGTGCCATGAGTTTCCTCTCATGATCGTTACTGTATTAATTCCTTTCTTCCTTTACCCCTTGTATATTTAGTCACTTTGGATGCTAATAATGTCTTCCTCTGTGAAGACTGAAGCTAAGATTTTCTTCAGCTTGCCTGCTTTTTCCTCATTCTCCAATTTTTTGTCCCCATCCTCATTCTCTCAGGGCCCGATGTCTGCTTTGGCCTCTCCCCTGTATAATATATATTTAGAGAAGCTTTTGCTGTCCATCATGGTATTACTTAAAATATTACACTGAATGTTTATTTTCTCCCTGTTTATTTTTTATCAACCATTTTTAGTTGGACTTGAAAACTTTTCCAATCATGTGGCTGAATGTTTGCTGCATTGTATGTTTTTCCTTTGATTTGATGCTTTACTTCTCTTTCCGAGAATCCTTTCTGGTTGATTGATTGATTTAATGTCACGTGTACTGACTTACAGTGAAAAGTTTTGTTTACGAGCAGTACTGGGAGATCATAGTAAGCAAGACATATAGATCAAAGGGTGACAAAAAAGCCTTAGACAGAGGCCCACAGGTTACTTGGCGCAGGGTGTGTGCGAGACAAGATCAACATTGTTTGAAGTTAGGGAGCCCGTTCATCAGTTTAATAACAGACAGGAAGAAGCTGTTCCTGAAGCTGTTGGTCTGGGTTTTCAAGTGACTCTCTCATCTGCTTGATGGAAGAGGTTGCAGGAGATGGTTACCGGGGTGCAATGGGTCTTTGCTGATGTTGGCCACCTGTTTGCAGCAGCGAGCCATGGAAATGGAGTCCATGGATGGAAAGTTGGCTTCTGTGATGGTCAGGGCTGTGTACACCACCTTCTGTAGCTTCCTATGGCCCTGGGCAGAACAGTTGCTGTACCAGGCTGTTACGTACCTGGACAGCGTGCTTTCATGGTGCATGTGTAGAAGTTGGTGACGTGCCGAATTTGAGGACAAAGAGGCGGTGTTGCCCCTCTTCGACCGGCACATCTATGTGGAAAGCCCCGCACAGGCTGTCGGTTGATAGAATCCCTGGAGTGTGGGAATGGGCCCTTTGACCTGACATGTCCACACCGACCCTCAGAGCGCCCCACCCAGAGCCATCCACCTATAACACACCTAATCTACACATCCCTGAACACATTGGGCAATTTAACGTTGCCATTCCCCCTAAGCTGCATGTCTTTGGACTGTGGGAGTGAGCCGGAGCACCCGGAGGGAACCCACACAGTCACAGGGAGGATGTGCAAACTCCACACAGACAGTCGCCCGAGGGTGGAATCGAACTCGGGTCCCTGGAACTGTGGGGCAGCAGTGCAAACTACTGAGCCACTCCTCGGAACTTGATGCTTTCCACTCTCTCAACGTCAGCTCCGTTGCTGTAGACTGGGGCATGTTCTCCTCTTTCCTTTCTGAAGTCAATGATCAGTCAATTTCTCTTTGAGATGTATCTTTGCTGGACCCATGAACTATTTTCTTCACTGCCTCCCACTTTTCCTCAATTGTCTTTGCTGTTAAACACCTTTCTCACTCCACTCTCATCAACTCTGCCCTCATTCCTTTATAATCATCCTTATTTGAGTGAAGTGTCTTTATATGAGTGAAGTTATGCGAGGAGTCTGAGAAAATGAGAGAGATTCTTAATGAGTACTTTGTGTCGGTACTCACAGAGGAGAGGGACATGAGAGATGTTGAGGTTCGGGGTAGATGTTTGATTACTCTAGGTCAAGTCAGCATGAAGATGGGGGAATTGCTGGGTATTCTAAAAGGCATTAGGGTGGACAAGTCCCCAGTCTGGATGGGATCAATCCCAGGTTACTGAGGGAAGCAAGAGAGGAAATATTTGGTGCCTTAACAGATATCTTTGCAACATCCTTGACCATGGATAATGCCCCTGATGACTGTAGGATTGCTAACGTTGTCCCCCTGTTTAAGAAGGGTAGCAAGGATAATCCAGGCAATTATAGACCAGTGAGCCTGACGTCAGTGATGGGGAAGCTGCTGGAGAAGATACTGAGGGATAGGATCTATTTACATTTGGAAGAAAATGGGCTTTTAGTGATAGGCAGCATGGTTTTGTACAAGGACGATCATGTCTTCCCAACTTGATAGAATTCTTTGAGAAAGTGACAAAGTTGATAGATGAGGTAAGGGCTGTGGATGTCATATACATAGACTTCAGTAAGGCGTTTAGAACATAGAACATAGAACATAGAACAATACAGCGCAGAACAGGCCCTTCGGCCCTCAATGTTGCGCCGACCTGTGAACTAATTAAGCCCCTCCCCCTACACTATTCCATCACTGCCCATATGCTTATCGAAGGAGGTGGTATGGTTACACGGTCACTAATATTGAAACTGCCTGCTAATTTAAACTGGTTTAATTAACAATTTAAATTTCCCAGCCACAATGGTGAAATTGGAATGTGCATCTCCAGATGATTAGTCCAGTCCTCTAGATTTAATCCCTTGGTATTTGCCTGGATATTTCTTCTGCTTACGGAGATTGGAGAAGGCTAGCCTTAGGAATAGGAGTTGGCAATTTATTTAATGTGACTGACACAGCAAAGAAAACAAAAATTACATAACAAAGGAACAGAGGACAGAGGTAGAAACATGAGTTTGGGAAGGGAATGGGAGGTGAAGAGGAGGAGGAGGAGGAGGAGGAGAAGGAGAAGGGGGTGCATTTTATTCCCATTCTTCACCTCGCCCAGCAAACTGGTAAGTGCAGAACCAGATTGGTGACAGAATGAGGGACTAGTATGCAGATTTTAAAGGCTTACCCTGAACGACACACAGATTTTTCATCTTTTTTCCCCAATAACAACACCATAATACCTCAGAGATACACGCAACACGTCCCTCACACCACACCCCCGCCACAACCGCCCAAAGAGGATCCCCCTCGTTCTCACACACCACCCCACCAACCTCCGGATACAACGCATCATCCTCCGACACTTCCGCCATCTACAATCCGACCCCACCACCCAAGACATTTTTCCATCCCCACCCCTGTCGGCCTTCCAGAGAGACCACTCTCTCCGTGACTCCCTTGTTCGCTCCACACTGCCCTCCAACCCCACCACACCCGGCACCTTCCCTTGCAACCGCAGGAAATGCTACACTTGCCCCCACACCTCCCCCCTCACCCCTATCCCAGGCCCCAAGATGACATTCCACATTAAGCAGAGGTTCACCTGCACATCTGCCAATGTGGTATACTGCATCCACTGTACCCGGTGTGGCTTCCTCTACATTGGGGAAACCAAGCGGAGGCTTGGAGACCGCTTTGCAGAACACCTCCGCTCAGTTCGCAACAAACTACTGCACCTCCCAGTCGCAAACCATTTCCACTCCCCCTCCCATTCTTTAGATGACATGTCCATCATGGGCCTCCTGCAGTGCCACAATGATGCCACCCGAAGGTTGCAGGAACAGCAACTCATATTCCGCTTGGGAACCCTGCAGCCATATGGTATCAATGTGGACTTCACCAGCTTCAAAATCTCCCCTTCCCCAACTGCATCCCTAAACCAGCCCAGTTTGTCCCCTCCCCCCACTGCACCACACAACCAGCCCAGCTCTTCCCCTCCACCCACTGCATCCCAAAACCAGTCCAAACTGTCTCCGCCTCCCTAAACTGTTCTTCCTCTCACCCATCCCTTCCTCCCACCCCAAGCCGCACCCCCATCTACCTACTAACCTCATCCCACCTCCTTGACCTGTCCGTCTTCCCTGGACTGACCTATCCCCTCCCTACCTCCCCACCTATACTCTCTCCACCTATCTTCTTTTCTCTCCATCTTCGGTCCGCCTCCCCCTCTCTCCCTATTTATTCCAGAACCCTCACCCCATCCCCCTCTCTGATGAAGGGTCTAGGCCCGAAACGTCAGCTTTTGTGCTCCTGAGATGCTGCTTGGCCTGCTGTGTTATCCAGCCTCACATTTTGTTGTGTCGACCATAATACCTCAACTAGTTTTAGAATCTAACTGATGCAGTCAGAAAAGAACTGAGGTATCACAAGAGGTCAATAAGTAATAAACTCATAATTACCTACAAGCGTCACAAAATATTTACAGCAGAAAACAGGGGTCAATTGATGCAAAAGAATGTCATCCCCAAAATTAGGGCATGAATCAGTAGATAGTGGCAGTTGACAAATAAAATCCTAGGAATATTTAAATCTTAATTAAAGTCAAAAAAGAGAGTAATTTGAACGGTTATGTGAATGTAAAGATACACAATAACACCTTAAAGGACGGAAAGAAAAACTTGCAAACCATTCAAACTGGGATTGATAAACAAGAATGGATCATCACCAGCAATTTAAACACTCAAGGTATATGGCTAAAGCTTGTTGTCACATTTAAAAGCAAGTCCCTAGGAGAAAAAAAGATACATTTCAGGCATTCATATTAACCTGCCATTGTGCATAAGCAGACAGGGATTACATGCAGACAGAGTCTAGCAATTAGTACAATATGCCAGCGGCCACATGGAATGACCGTTATTTCTTCAAGATGTAGGTAAGGGGGATTCATTAACTCTGTTGGCTGGACAGCTTTGTGACGCGGAGTGAGACCAACAGCTTGACTTCAATTCCCACGCTAGCTAAAGTTATGAATGTGGTGGCCCTCAGGTTAAGACACCATCACTCACCTCATTCTAATGCCACAGCAAACCTATGGTCTGGTAAGACTATGGCATCTTTGCCTTGACAAAGAAACAGGCCACTTTCAGTGGTTGAAGGGCGCAGAATATAGCATGAGGTGAGACACATCCTGGAAAGCTGGGGGATCCTTTATATATGCAGATTTAGTCAATACAGTGCGGATGGAGAGGAAACAACAGGTCAGGCAGCAGAGAAGCAGCAGATAATAAAATGTGAGGCTGGACGAACACAGCAGGCCAAGCAGCATCTCAGGAGCAGATGATGCTGCTTGGCCTGCTGTGTTCATCCAGCCCCACATTCCATCATCTTGGAATCTCCAGCATCTGCAGTTCCCATTATCAGAGAAGCAGCAGAGTCGGCCCTGACGGGTTCCAACCCGAAATGTTGACTCTCCTGCTCCCCTGATGCTGCCTCACCGCGCCTCTCACTATTGCAAAAATGCTGCCCCTTTCACGCTTCACCTCAGCTCTAAGTCATCTAACTCGAAACATTAGCTTGCTGGCCCACTGTGATCTCCAGCACTTTTTTTTAATTAACAGCAAGTTTAAGTGTCCAAATCTCAGGTTGCTTTTGCTTTCTTAGCAACTGGGAGGAATAATCCCTTTCAAGTTAGGGTATGCCTCAAGTAATACCCAAACACTAAAAATATAGATTCCCTCATACTATATTCATTACCATTAGCACTGCTTTGGTTAAAGAAGTTCTCAGAAAGATAACATTTTAGATACCAGTCTGCTAAGGTTCCCCATGGTGGGCTGATGGAGAAAGTGAAATCACATGGGGTCCAGGGTGTACTAGCTAGATGGATAGAGAACTGGCTGGGCAAGAGGAGACGGAGAGTTGTGGTGGAAGGGTGTTTCTTAAAATGGAGAACTGTGACCAGTGGTGTTCCACAGGGATCTGAGATTGGACCACTGTTGTTGGTGATCTTGGTAAGTGATTTGGAGGAAGGTATAGATGGTCTGATTCTCAAGTTTGCAGCTGACACTAAGATTGGTGGAGTATCAGATAGTGAAGGGGACTGTTGGAGAATGCAGCAGAACATAGGTAGATTGGAGAGTTGGGCAGAAAAATGGCAGATGGAGTTCAATTCAGGCAAATGCGAGGTGATGCATTTTGGAAGATCCAGTTCAAGTGCAAACTGTACGGTAAATGGAAAAGCTCTGGGGAAAATTGATGCACAGAGAGATCTGGACGTTCAGGTCCATTGTACCCGGAAGGTAGCAACACAGGTGAATAGAGTGGTCAAGAAGGCATACAGCATGCATTCATTCGTTGGACGGGGAATTGATTACAAGAGTTGGCAGGCCATGTTACAATTGTGCAGGATTTTGGTTCAACCACATTTGGAATACTGTGTACAGTTCTGATCGCCACATTCCCAAAAGGATGTGGATGCCTTGGAGAGGGTGCAGAGGAGGTTTGTCAGAATGTTGCCTGGTATGGAGAGCTATGAAGAGAGGTTGAGTAGATTAGGATTATTTACATTAGAAAGACGGAGATTGAGGGAGGACCTGATTGAGGTCTACAAAATCATGAGAGGTATAGACAGGGTGGATAGCAAGAATTTTTTTCCCAGAGTGGGGGACTCACTTACTAGGGATCACGATTTAAAGGTGAGAGAGGAAAACTTTAAGGAAGATATGCGTGGAAAGTTCTTTACACAGAGGGTGGTGGGTGCCTGGAACACGTTGCCAGTGGAGGTGGTAGAGGTAGGCACGATAGTGTCGTTGAAGACATATCTAGACAGATACATGAATGGGCAGGGAGCAGAGGGATACAGATCCGTGGAAAATAGGTGACAGGTTTAGATAGAGGATCTGGATCAGTGCAGGCTTGGAGGGGTGAAGGGCCTGTTCCTGTGCTGTAATTTTCTTTGTTCTTTGTTCTTGTTCTTATTTAAGCTTGATACTTCTGATTCCAACCCAATTTCCTCCTTGTCAAACAGAATGCTGCATTTTATGATATTATGGTCACAGTTTCCTTGGAGATATTTTACTCCGCCATTACTTATTCAACCTGCCTCATTACATATCACCATCCCTTAAAAATAAGCCCTGATGCCTAGTTGGATCCATAACATATTGCTTGAGGAAACTGCCCTGAATCCTTTTTCATGCCAATCTCTGCCAATCTCACATCACATTCAAATGATGATTAAAGTCATCCATGATTAATGTACTTTGTTACATGTGCTCAGTATCTCCGAATGTTCTCTGCCCTACCATGCAGCTACTTCTCTGAGAGCTACAGATTACTCCGATCAGAGTTTTCATCCTGTGTTTATTTCGTGCTTGTATGGATTCTCATCTTCTGATCCAAGTTCATTTCTTGCTATTGTGCTTATCCCATCCTGGAAGAACATTATTATCTCACCACCTTTTTCTTCCTGCTTACCCTTTTGAAAAGTCACATACACTTGAATATTTAGTTCCCAGCTTTGATCTCCTTGTAACTGTTGTCTCCATAATGACTATAAATCAACGCTTTTATCCGGTATTTGAGATGTTCATTGAATTGTTCTGAATACTACGTGCATTCCAGAGGAATTAATTTTGCCCTTTTTTCTCCCAATGGCCCTGTTTACTGCTGTTATTCTATGTCTGTCTATTCTGCCCCTTCCTGCCCCACTCAGGGTATTGTTATCCAAATAGGAGGCCCATAATGCTGCCATTCCCTCTTGCTTTGGAAACCTGTATTTCTCCTCTCCCAAACCCTTCCTCTGTCTAATCAATGTAAAGCTCTCTCTACAGCCCTTGTTATTCGATTCACTGGGGCTTTGGTTACAGCAGGGTTCAAGTGAAGCCTATCCTATCAGAACTACTCCCTCCTGTCCCAGTACTGGTCCCAGTGCCCATGAACTGGATCCCATTCCACTCCCACCAATCTTTGAGCCATGGAGCCATCGGGAAATATAAATTGATTTAACTCAATAATTTGGGAATAAAATGGTGATATCAATCTTCGTGACCGTGAAAATTCTGGATTTTCATAAAAACTCACTTGGTTCGACAGTGTCCTTTCAGGAAAAAAACCCATTCTCTTCACCTGGTCTCTGACTAAATCACACTCCAGATCTCAGGGACAGGATGGACATGTATTTGGAATAACAAGGACTGATTAGGGATAATCAACATAGCTCTATGCACAGGAAATTATGTCTCACTGACTTGATTGAGTTCTTTGGGAAAGTGACAAAGAAGATCGATGAAGGTAAAGTGATGGATGTTGTCTGTATGGACTTCACCACGGTGTTCGATAGGTTCCACAGGGTAGGCTGGTTAGCAAGGTTCAATCACATGGAATTCAGGGAGAGCGAACCATTTGGATGTAAAATTGGCTGGAATATCGGAGCCAGAGGGTGGTGGTGGGGTGTTGTTTTTCAGACTGAAGGCCTGTTCCCAATGGTGTGATACAAGGATCCATGCTGGGTCCACTGCTTTTCATCATTTCTATAAATGACTAAGATGTGAACAGTGGAGGTATGGTTGGTAAGTTTGTGGATGACACCAAAATTGGTAGTGTTGTGGACCACAAAGGATGCTCTGAGGATCGGTGCGGACTTGTTGGGCCGAAGGGCCTGTTTCCACACTGCAGTGTATCTATGATTCTGTGATGAGCGAGGAGTACGACGAGATCATGATCAAAAGGGCCGCTGGACAAAGGAGTGGCAGATGTAGTTTAATTTTTATAAATGTGAAGTGCTGCATTTTGGAAAGCTAAATCAGGACAGAACCTACACATTTAGTAGTAATGTCCTGGGAAGTGTTGCTGAACAGAGACTTTGGAGTGCAGGTTCATATTTCCTTGAAAGAGGGGTCTCAGGGTGACAGTACAGTGAAGTATGCATTTGGTAGAGAACAGAGAACATAGAACAGTACAACACAGGACGCTTGTGTTTATTGGTCAGTGCATTGAGTACAGGAGTTGGGGTGTAGTGTTGCGGCTGTACAGGACATTGGTTGGACCAGTTTTGGAAAACTGCATTCAGTTCTGATCTCTCTGCTGTTGGAAAGATGTTGTTAAAGTTGCTTTTGAGACAGTGATTTAGTCACTTCTCAAAAAGTAATTTTTTGTCTGAAAGTGAATAGTCGTCAGAGATTCAGTGACTGGTTACAGCACAAGTGAGGGCCGTTCAGCTGTTCCAGTCTGTGCCAGCCCTCTGCAACGGTAATTCACTGAGCTCCACTCCCTGCTCTTTGCCCATTTCCCTGCAATTTATTTTTATCCTGTTACCTATCTAATTGCTTTTTGTAGCCACGTCTAATTCTGCATTCCAGATCCTGCTGGCGGCAGCTGTAGGTGTGACGCAGCCCAGTGCCATACAGCAACATATCAGTCCCCCTGATAGTTCAATGCTCCCCACTGTGATAAGGTGCCTACTTCTCCCTCTGTGCTGGTCAGCAATGCAAGCAGGTCAGCACAAAGTGAGTCAGCACTGAGGAAATAGTGTAAGAGCCATAAGACGCATCTTATGTAGATGCGAGAGATGTGTGTATTCCTGTGTGCAGAGTGACCTGGCAGAAGCAATGCAAGTCAAAACTGTCACAAAGTTGCCTGCAGTGAATTTCATCTGCCATGTGGCTGCTCAACAAGTCTGCTCATAATCTCTCGAGATCTGTTGCTATTTTCCTCTCGTTTGCCACATTTTCAGGTTTTTTGCACCGACATGTTTTGTCTGAATCCAAGTCCTTAACGTATTTCAGGAATAGGAATGGCTATTCAACTTTGGGAAGCCCTCACTCCAGCCTGTAAAATCTCTACTTCCTATAAACGAAATGTGTTCCATCCCTTACTGATGTTGTATTTCTGCTGCCCTCTCATTACTTCAGCAATTTGTCTGTGCACTGACCAAGGTTGGAGGGATGGTAGGGATTAGGGGGTCACTGTCTGGGCCAGCAGACCTATGACCCATCCCTAATTGCCCTGGAGGAGTTAGTGGTGAACGACCTTCTTGGAACCACTCCTTGGGGAACAGTTACACCCACAATGCTGTTTGGGAGGGAATTCCAAGGAATTGACCTAAAGAAACTGAAATAACAGTTAAATTGTTCATTGTCAGAATTGTTTGTGGCCTGGAGGAGACTTTGGAAGCCATCATAATTTCAGATTTTCTGGGAAGAATATTGTTCAATTTTTAAGTTGATGTTTGTCAGTAGATAGACAGATCAAGTGTGTTACCTCCACCATCTCCATGTGACCTCACGGAAAATATCACTTGTGTTGAACCTTACAAATCTTTACTCTCTCTTTATTAGACCATGACTGCGCAATGGCCATGAATTCTTCATCCAGAGAGCTTTACTGATTTTCTGTATTTTTAATCGTGGATTTAAATCGGGAAAAACTGTTGTAAAAACCAAGGACTTCTGAAGGATTGTTGCATTTTTATAAAGCAAGGAAAGTGGAATTCACTGTAAGTACTGTTTACACAGCTACATGTTCAAGCAGAACGAGAAGCTTAGTTTGCAGATGAACTTGAGTCAACGGTTTTGGCTGAATGGAGCTTTGGCTGACAAGTAGCTGATTGGTCTGTGGACGAGTGAGTTATCAAGGATAAAGGCCTTCTGCTAGTCAGTGACCAGGATAGCTGAACAGCTTGGGTGGTGTGAATGAAGTGGCAGAAGCAATTAGATTTCTGTAAGAGCAGGAGCTGTCTCTTTTCTCTGCGGCAAAAACCACCAGAAGCCTTACCCTTCAACCATAACACTCAGGTTTTTTGATGCCTGTCTGTCTAAATCTGTGTGTAGAAGGAGCTTTATATGGAGGTTGGAGTTTTAGCCAGAAGATTGACATATACTTATAAAAGGTTCGCAATTGTTTAGCTGTAACTGGAATCTATTTATTTGTAAGAAATAGTAATTCCTGTGAATTGCAGAAACCTGGCTCATGCTTTTTGCCAACCTGAGTCTAAAAGACAGATAAACAGGAGAGTTTTGTGCAATTTTACACAATATTGAATTTAATGATAATTCTCGGAATAGCAGGACTTGATGTCGAGTTCAATACCCCTGTGAGGTGTAACACAGATGGCTCCAGTACTGTTGTAGCACTGGCATCCAACTGAAGATGTGGAAAATTGTCCAGGTATATCTGTCCACAAAAAAGCAGAACAAATCCAACCTGGCCAATTCCCACGCCATCAGTAAAGTGATGGAAGGTGTCATGAACAGTGCTATCAAGCTGCCCCTGCTCAGCAGTAACCTGTTCAGTGACGCCCAGTTTGGGCTCCGCCAGGGCCAGTCAGCTCCTGACCTCATTACAGCCTTGGCTCAGACATGAACAAAAGAGCTGAATTCCAGAGGTGAGGAGAGAGTGACAGAGCTGTATTTGACTGAGTGTGGCATCAAGGAGCCCCAGCAAAACTGGATCAATGGGTATCGGGGGAATCTCTCTGATGATTGGAGTCATACCTGACACGGAGGAAGATGGCTGTGGTTGGTGGAGGTCACCATCATAATGTCAGTAGTGGGGATGTTCGCCAATGATTGCACAATATTCAGCACCAATCACGACTCCTCAGACACTGAAGCAGTCCGTGTCCAAATGGAACAAGATCTGGACAATGTCCAGGAGAGGGCTGACAAGTGGAAAGTCACATTCGTGCCAGGCAAATGCCAGGCAATGACCGTCTCCAATAAGAGATAATCTACTCATTGTTTGCTGACATTCAGTGATATTACCATCTCTGGTTGCCCCACTATTAACATCCTGGGAGGTCACCATTGACACAGTAATTGAACTGGACTCACCGTTTAATACAGTGGCTACAAGAACGGGTCAGAGGCTGGGAATACAGCAGCAAACATCTTACCTCCTGATTCCCCAAAACCTGTCCATCATCGAAAAAGTAATATCCAGGAATGTGATGGAATATTCCAGACTTGCCTGGATGGAAGCAGCTTCAAAAACACTCAAGAGGCATGACACCATCCTGGACAATGTAACTGGTGTTTAATTGGCACCACATTTACAAGCGTTCTGTCCCTCCACCACAGATGCTCAGTCGCAGCAGTGTGTGCCCTGTCTACATGATACTCTGCAGAAATGCACCAATTTTCCTCAGACACAACCTTCCAAACCCACAACTTCTCCTATCTATCGGGATAAAGGGCAACAGAAAAATGGGAACATCACCACCTTCAAGTTCCCCTCTGAGCCACTCACCATCCTGACTTGGAAATATATCGCTGTTCCTTCGCTGTCGCTGGGACAGTATCCTGGAATTCCCTCCCTAATGGCATGTGGGGCTACCTACAGCAGTGGACTACAGCATCTCCAAAAGGCAATTCACCACCAACTCCTCAGCCAGGGACACCCATGTTCTGTTGTGAAGGAAAAACCAGGGTGTAACATTCAGTCCCTGGGCATCAGGTTTATATCTAATCACGGTTAGAAACCTGTGACCAACAACTCCTCAATTTCGAACCTTACATCCCTAAACAACATGGAATGAGTCTCATCTTGACTGGGTTAATTTTCCTTTTATATATATTACTTTTCCATTGCACCATTTTATATAATATTCTCTCATCTGACGCTGCAGAACATTTTCTTTCATCTGCTGTCGGTAAAACCCACTTTCTTGATGAAGAATGACAGAAAATACTCATTTCGAAACACAACCATATCTTTTCCTTATCAACAGGTCTCCATTTTGACCCCTGATCAGCTCCACCACTCCCCTTTTATAACCTGTCTACTGTTAATACACCGATAAAAACTGTTCAGTTTTCCTTTATCTTTACCAGACCTTTGGACTCCTCATTATCTTCCAGTTTATCAAAAACAAAAGCTGTGCTGTGGAACACAGGAGCCCACAAACAGGACGGTGGGCAGGTTCAATCTTGATTATTGGTGTGAATGTGAAAATGAGTCAATGGTCTTTCAGTAAGCCTGGAAATGGACAGTCAAACTTGAGTCTAAATTCTAAAATCGACATGCCATCTGAACTTGAGGTGGCCTCCCATTTGGTTTTCCGCTCTGGGAAAAAGCAAACTCTCTGTTGTTACTGCAAGGCGTTTACACTGTCGTTCTTGTCTCTCTGCCATGCCTTTACTCAGTTTGGAATGTATAAAGTATGAAATGTAGTGAATAACATGCCTATGAAGGATGATCTTTTATTTAACACACAAACACCTGTTTGATACAATCAATTACTCAAATCTGTCCATTCTATTAGATCATTGCTGATCAACATGCCAACTCCCCCTCCCATTCTCTTGATGACATGTCCATCATGGGCCTCCTGCACTGCCACAATGATGCCACCCGAAGGTTGCAGGAACAGCAACTCATATTCCGCCTGGGAACCCTGCAGCCATATGGTATCAATGTGGACTTCACCAGTTTCAAAATCTCCCCTTCCCCCACTGCATCCCTAAACCAGCCCAGTTCATCCCCTCCCCCCACTGCACCACACAACCAGCCCAGCTCTTCCCCCCCACCCACTGCATCCCAAAACCAGTCCAACCTGTCTCTGCCTCCCTAACCGGTTCTTCCTCTCACCCATCCCTTCCTCCCACCCCAAGCCGCACCCCCATCTACCTACTAACCTCATCCCACCTCCTTGACCTGTCCGTCTTCCCTGGACTGACCTATCCCCTCCCTACCTCCCCACCTACACCCTCTCCACCTATCTTCTTTACTCTCCATCTTCGGTCCGCCTCCCCCTCTCTCCCTATTTATTCCAGTTCCCTCCCCCCATCCCCCTCTCTGATGAAGGGTCTAGGCCCGAAACGTCAGCTTTTGTGCTCCTGAGATGCTGCTTGGCCTGCTGTGTTCATCCAGCCTCACATTTTATTATCTTGGAATCGCCAGCATCTGCAGTTCCCATTATCTCTCAACTCCTTACTCACCTTGTTTATCTGTATTGATCAATACTTGTACCAAGCCAAAAAAAAACTCAGCCCAGACATTATATTTTTAACCTTTAGAGGTTTTTGGGGAGAGTTCCGGAATTTCACTGCCCTTTTTGTAAAAAGACAAGTCCAGACATCAAATCTAAATGGCAACTCTATATTGCTGTCCGATCATGCCGAGTTCTGGATTCTGATTTCCCTGTGCTTATGTTTATGAAATCCTGATCATTCTCAATATCTCAATCTTCAACCTACTGAAGTCAAGACATTGCAAATCACATTCGTGCAACCTTTTCCTTGGAATGTAATGCTCCACGTGCTGGCTTCATTCCAGTGAAAAAGCAAAACACATTCAAATGAAGGAGGGAGGTAAAAAAGAGTAAATGTACCTGATTAGCCTGACATCAATTGTTGGAAACATGATGGAATCAATGATTGAGGAAGTAATCGCAGCAGCGTTGGAAAATCATAATCTAATCAAACAGAGTCAGCGTGGCTTCATGAAATGGAAATTGTGTCTGCCTAATTCATGAGAGATTTTCAAGGAAGTCTTAACCAGCGTGGATACAGGGGAAACCATTAATGTGTTATATTTGGACTTCCAGAAGTTGTTGTACAAGGTACCATGCGGTTAAGTTTGGTTTAGCTCAGTTAATTAGACTTTTGGTTTGTAAAACAGTGTGATGCTAACATTGCGGGTGCAATCCCTGCCCTGGCTGAGGTTACCCTGAAGGACTCTCCTTCTCAACCCTTCCCCTTGCCTGAGGTGTGGGTGCCTGCAGCTTAAATCACCACCAGTAACTCTGTCTCATGAGAAAGCAGCCGGATGGTCTGGTAAGACTGTGGCAACTGGAGGTAGTATATCGGCATGAGTAGAGAATTGGCCGATGAGCAGGAAGCAGTCAGTGGGGATAAGGGACCCTTTTTCAGGTTGGTGACCTGTGACCAGTGGCATTCCACAAGGTTCAGTGCTGGGATCACAGCAGTGTATGATCGATATCAATGACTTGGAGGCAGGAAGCAAGTTTACTGTAGCCAAGTGTGCAAATGACACGAAGAAAGATGGAAAGGCAATTTGTGAGAGGGATATAAACAGTTTATAGAGAGATGTTGGTAAGGTAAGCAAATGAGCAAAGAGCTGGCAAATGCAGTATCATGTGGGAAAATGTGATGTTGTTCATTTTGGAAGGGATAACAAAAGAACACAGTATTGTTTCAATGGAGGAAAAACTGCAGAAAGCTGCAACACAAAAGGGACTTGTGCACGAAACACGGAAAGCCAGCATACAGGTACAGCAGGTAATCAGGAAGGACCACAGTCCAAAGATGTGCATGTTCAGTGGATTTGCTACATTAAGTTGACTATCATGTCCAGGGATCTGCAGGCGAGGTGGATTAGCCATGAGATGTGTGGAGTTACACGAAGAGGGTAGTGGGTTGTGTTTGGGTAAGTGCAGTCTCGATGGGTGGAATGGCCTCTTGTGCACTGCAGGGTTCTGTGATTTTTCCTGTCTATTATTGGCCTTACTTAAGTTGAGGGCACTGGTTTGAGAACGGAGCTGCTGACCTCCAAACTAAATTTGAAATTTTACCGCATTATGCTCACAAGCTCATATTCATTGATTTCCATTGACACAGTCAATTCATCTATCTTGTTTAAAATGCTGCATGCTCTCAGATGAAGAGCTCTAAACATTGACTTTCTACCATTTCTATGTATTCTGGTTCTGTTTCTGCTACACTCTTAGACCCAAGAGTAATCAATACGCCCTTCAGCCCATTGAGGCTGCTTCAATAAAATTAAATCACCGAACTACACTGATCTCACTTTGCAGCACTTGGCCCCAAGCCGGGAATGTTAGACATTGGAAGTGCTTATCCATGTATTTTTAAAGGTTCTGCCAATCCTCTCAGGCAGCTCATTCCAGATTCCCACATCCTGTGGGTGAAAAATATTTCCCTCAGATTCCCCCTAAACCTCCTGCTCTTCCGCTTAAAATTATGTCCCTTCAATACTGACCCTTCAACTAAGCGCAACGATCATTTCCCATCTACCCTGTCCATGCCCCTCATAATCTTACCCTCCTCAATCATGCCCCCTCCCTCCTCAGCCTTCACTGCTCTAAACGAAACAACCCGAGCCTATCCAATGTGAAGCTGGATGAACACAGCAGGCCAAGCAGCATCTCAGGAGCACAAAAGCTGACGTTTCGGGCCTAGACCCTTCATCAGACCCTCTGATGAAGGGTCTAGGCCCGAAACGTCAGCTTTTGTGCTCCTGAGATGCTGCTTGGCCTGCTGTGTTCATCCAGCTTCACATTTTATTATCTTGGAATCTCCAGCATCTGCAGTTCCCATTATCTCCGAGCCTATCCAATCTCACTTCATAGCTCAACTACTCCAACCCAGGCAACATCCTGGTGAGTCTTCACTCCACCCCTAAAAGTACAATCACATTCATTCTATGGTGCAGTGACCAGAACCGTACACTGTACTGCAGTAGTGGCCTAACTAAAGCCCTGTATAACTCAACATAATCCCCCTGCTCTTATAATCTGTACCATGATTCATAAAGTCGAATGCCCATATGCCGCCTTAACCATACAATTAACCTGTCGTGCCATCTTCAGGGATCTGTTCCTCTGAGCTCCCTATGATCTGCGATTCAATAGGACACCATTGTCTTGTTACATCTTCTAGGATTAATTAACAGCCTGAATTAACAGTCCACACCTGGAATTTTGTCCACATTTGAGCTCACCAAAACCTCCATTGTCTCCTCACTCTCTTTATCAAATTGCTGAAGAACCTCACAGTCCATGTTCCCAAATTCTATGCACCGTTTTTTTGCTCCAAAGTGAAGACAGAAGTGAAGTACTCATTTCAAACCCAACCATGACCCTCTGTCTCTTTGCACAGATTGCCCCTTTGGTCCCTAATGGGCTCTACTCTTTTCCTGGTTATTCTTTTCTGTTTGATATATTTGTAGAATATCTCAAAATTCTCATTGAGTTGCTTCCTTTGTATCTGCAAAAGCCTCTCTTTTCCTTTTTATCCATCCTGAGTGTTCCTGGACATTCAAGGTTCTCTGTGCTGGTTACTCCTACATTTCACCTGAAAAAGAACATGTTGGGTTTATACTCTGTACAGGAATTCTGCCCCCTCTTCACCCTTTACAATATGACTTTCCAATTAATGTTGGGAAAGTTAAAATCCCCTCATTTAATTTTTTTTATGCACATCATTGAACTGTTGACATATCTGATCGTCTATTGCCTCTCAACTGTTTGGCTGTTACACTCCCAGCAATGTGACTGCTGCCTTTTTATTCCTCAGCTCTACACACAAAGCCTCGTTGGAAGAGGAGGTGCTGGAGGTCTTAGAAGACATAAGGGTGGAGAAATTCCAGGACCTTATCAAGTGTAATCCAGGAGGTTGGGGGAAGTTAGGGAAGAAATTGCAGGGTCCCCAGCAGAATCATCTTGCAACATCTATAACCGTGGGTGAGGCGCTGCAGGACTGGAAGGTGGCTATTGTTGTGTGTTTAAGAAAGGCTGCAAGGAGAATCATAGAGCTCGGAGTCCGACTTCAGTGCTGGGTAATTTGTTGGAGGTGATTCTGAAAGATAGGATTTACATACATGTGGAAAGGCAAGGATTGGTTAGGGATAATCAGCACAGTTTCATGTGAAGGAAATTGTGTCTCACAAACTTGATTGAGTTTTTTTTAACAAAGTACCAAAAATAAGATCAGGGCAGAGTGGTAGATGTTTCCTTGGGCTTTAGTAAAGCCTCTGACGAGGTTCCACATGGCAGACTCTGAGTAAAGTTAGAGCACGTGGTATTCAGGGTGAGCATACCATCTGGATACAAAGTTGGTTTTACTTTGGAGACAGAGTTTGGTGGTGTTGGGGGATTGTTTTTTGGACTGTGACCATTGGTGTTCCACAGGTACTGGGTTCACTTTTGCTTGTCATTGATATAAATGATTTGGATGAGAATATAGGAGGGGTGCTGAGTATGTTTGAAGATGACATCAGGATGAGTGGGATTGTGGACAGTGAAGAAGGTTATCTAAGACCAGAAAGAAATCTTGATCAATCAGGTCAGAGCTGAGGAGTGGCAGATGGAGTTTAATTTAGACAAATGTGGGGTATTGCATTTTGGTAAAACAGAAAAGGGCAGGACTTATTGCAATTAATGGTACAGCCCTAGGTAGTGTTGTAGAACAGAGAGAACGAGGGATTCAGCTACAAAATTCTTTGAAATCTGTGTCACAGGGCAGTTAAGAGCCCATTTCGCACACTTGCCTTCATTACTCAGATCTTTGATGATGGGAGATGGGACATCATGTTGACATTGTACGGGATTTTGGCCTCTCCTGGACGGCTGTGTCCAGTTCTGGTCAGACAGTCATAGAGTCACAGAGATGAACAGCATGAAAGCAGACCCTTCACTCCTACTTGTCCATGTTGCCCAGGTATCCGACATAAGTCTCGTCCACTTGCCAGCGTTTGGACCATAATTCGTCTGAGCACTCCCTATTCATTTGCCCATCCTGATGCATTTTAAATTTAGTAATTGTACCAGCCTCCACACCTTCCTCTGGCAGCTCATTCCATACATGAGTCACCCTCTGCATGAAAAAATTGTCCCTAAGATCCCTTTTCAATCTTTCCCCTCTCGCCTTAATCCTGTGCCCTCGAGGTTGGGACTCCCCCACCCTGGAGAAAAGACTTTGTCTATTTACTCAATCCAAACCCGTCATGATTTTGTAAACTTGTATAAAGTCACCCTTCAGCCTCCAATGCTCCAGAGAAAATCGTCCCAGCCCATTCAGCCTGTCTCTATAGCTCAAAGCGTCCAACCTTAGCAACATCCTAGTAAATATTTTCTGAATCCATTCAAGTTTCACAACATCCTTCCAATAGCAGCGAGACCAGAATTGCACACAGCATTCCGAAAGTGGCGGAACCAATGTCCTGTACAGCTGCAACATGACTTCCCAGCTCCGATACTCAATGCATTGACCAATAAAGGTGATCAAACCAAATACCTTCCTCACTCTCTTACCAACCTGTAACTCCACGTTCAAGGACGCCCTGCTGTAGGAAGAATATTCTTAAACTGGAGAGGGTTCAGAACAGATTTACCAGGATGTTGCCGGGAATGAAGCGTTTGATTTATAAAAAATAGATTGGAAAATTTGGAAAATCCGAGACATTTTCCCTGGAGCGTAGGAGGTTTAGCAGTGATCTTATGAATGTTTATAAAACGATGACAGGCACAGATAATGTATATGGCATGGTCTTTTCCCACAGGTGGGGTAGGTCTGAGCTGGGAGCGTATTTTAAGGTGAGAGGAGAAAGATTTCGAGAAGACATAAGGGGCAACTATTTTACGCAGAGAGTGGTTCAAGTTCGAATGAGCTTCCCAGAAAGTGGTGGATGCAGATTCAGTTACACCATTTAAAAGACATTTGGCGAAGTACTTGAACAGGAAAGATTTGGAGGGATAAGGGCCAAATGCAGACAGGTGGGACTGATTTTGGGAACATGGTATGCATGAACTGGTTGGACCAAAGGGTCTGTTTCCATGCTGTATTACTCTCTGACTCTATATTGTCCCTCCTTACGGCAGTGACTGACTCCAGAATTAACTATTCAACATTATCACCTCGATTATTTCCCCTCCCTGTCACCTGAAGATCCTATGTCCCATAATGTTAGTTTCCTGTCTTGCCGCTCCCTCAATCGAATCTGTGGGGTGTGAACAATGTTGCAATTCTACATGTTAATCTACACATATAACTCATCTGCTTTACCTGTCATGCTCCAAACATTAAAGTAGATACCATGCAGCCTCACCTTCCTCCCTTGAAACTCAACATTGTTGAATTCCTTTGGTGTTTGCTCATTTACGACAGTAAGCCATGTTCCTAATGTACTGACACTCTGTGTCCCCTGCCCCTGCTGATCTACTTTAAATTCCTCCCAAATGCACTGTAACCCACCCTCACTGATGATGGCTCCATTCTAGTTTGGGTTCAGAGTGTCCTAGTTGTGCAGGTCCTGACTTCCCCAGAAACGGTCCCAGAGTGATCCAGGAATTTAAACCTTTTTCATTCCTGCACTAACTCTTGAACCATGCATTTATCTGGTGAAATTTCCTCTTTCCACATTTGCTGGCATGTGGCAATGGGAGTAATCCAGAGATTACAACCTTTGAGGTGCTACTCTTTAATCTACAGCTCAGCTCCCCAATTGCCATCTATCATTCTACCGACAATCATTGGTCCCAATGTGTACTACAACCTCCGAAGCATCACCCTCCCTGTTCAGGATGTCCTGCAGCAGTTCAGTGACATCCTGACCCTGTGACCAGGCAGACCACATTCTATCCTGGAGACACATCCTGGAGATTTCAGAAATGCCTGTCTGTTCCCCTGACGAATAAATCCTGTATCACGACTGCTCCCGCTTTCTGCTTGCTCCTCTCCTGCACAGTCAGGCTACCTGTGGGGCCAGAAGCTTGATTCTGTCTGCACTCCATTGAGGAGCGAGTATCCCATCTGCTTCAAAATGGAAAGTGGATTTGTAATCGGGATCCCAAGGGACTCTTGCAGTGCCTCTTGAACAGATGGGACATGAGCGCAGGCCTCTCAGTCCAAAGGGGAGGGACATTACAACTGCATCATTGGAGGCACCCTCCACTTTGATTTTATTAAATGCTAACAGTCTGAGAAAATGGGCCTTAACCCTCTTTTAATCAACATGTTCAGAGATATAATTACACACGTCTGGAGCAGGTGGGACTTGAGCCCAGGTCTCCTGGTTCAAAAGAAAGATCACTGTTACAGAGCCACATGAACCCAAAAGGAAGGCCAGCTGCATTTGGCTTTTGAATCAGTCTATTCAGAGTTGTAATGACACATCTCGACAAGAGTACGGTTTGAACTTGGATCTCTGGGCTCAAGAGACAGACATGACCAACCGTGTCATCCATTCAGTTACAGTTGCTCAAATAATTGTGTGGAGCCACCTGTTTTTAGAATCAAGATTTTCACAGATGTTATTCCACAGCTCATGAACAGATGGGTCTTGAACCTGACCCTCCAGGTCCAGGGGGAGAGTTGCAACAATTGCATACCACTAGGGTGCCTTCCTTGGGATTTTAATTCAACCCTGCCCCTCACGCATAGGTGCCACCCCCAAGTCTGTATCACAGTGATACTGATCGGCTGCACAACCCTCCCAGTCTGTTTCACAGTGATACTGACCTACCGCACACTCCTCCCAGTCTGTATCACAGTGATACTGACCTGCCGCACACTCCTCCCAGTCTGTATCACAGTGATACTGACCAGCCGCACCCTCCTCCCAGTCTGTTTCACAGTGATACTGACCAGCCGCACCCTCCTCCCAGTCTGTTTCACAGTGATACTGACCTGCCACACACTCCTCCCAGTCTGTATCACAGTGATACTGACCTGCTGCACACTCCCCCCAGTCTGTTTCACAGTGATACTGACCTGCTGCACCCTCCTCCCAGTCTGTTTCACAGTGATACTGACCTGCCGTACTCTCCCCCAGTCTGTATCACAGTGATACTGACCTGCCGCACACTCCTCCCAGTCTGTTTCACAGTGATACTGATCGGTTGCACACTCCTCCCAGTCTGTTTCACAGTGATACTGACCTGCCGCACACTCCTCCCAGTCTGTATCACAGTGATACTGACCTGTCGCACACTCCTCCCAGTCTGTATCACAGTGATACTGACCTGCTGCACCCTCCTCCCAGTCTGTTTCACAGTGATACTGACCTGTCGCACACTTCTCCCAGTCTGTATCACAGTGATACTGACCTGCTGCACACACCCCCCAGTCTGTTTCACAGTGATACTGACCTGCTGCACACTCCTCCCAGTCTGTTTCACAGTGATACTGACCTGCCGCACACACTCCTCCCAGTCTGTATCACAGTGATACTGACCTGTCGCACACTCCTCCCAGTCTGTATCACAGTGATACTGACCTGCTGCACACACCCCCCAGTCTGTTTCACAGTGATACTGACCTGCCGCACACTCCTCCCAGTCTGTATCACAGTGATACTGACCTGTCGCACACTCCTCCCAGTCTGTATCACAGTGATACTGACCTGTCGCACACTCCTCCCAGTCTGTATCACAGTGATACTGACCTGTCGCACACTCCTCCCAGTCTGTTTCACAGTGATACTGACCTGCCGCACACTCCTCCCAGTCTGTATCACAGTGATACTGACCTGCCGCACACTCCTCCCAGTCTGTATCACAGTGATACTGACCTGCCGCACACTCCTCCCAGTCTGTATCACAGTGATACTGACCTGTCGCACACTCCTCCCAGTCTGTTTCACAGTGATACTGACCTGCCGCACACTCCTCCCAGTCTGTATCACAGTGATACTGACCTGCCGCACACTCCTCCCAGTCTGTATCACAGTGATACTGACCTGCCGCACACTCCTCCCAGTCTGTATCACAGTGATACTGACCTGCCGCACACTCCTCCCAGTCTGTATCACAGTGACACTGACCTGCCGCACACACTCCTCCCAGTCTGTATCACAGTGATACTGACCTGTCGCACACTCCTCCCAGTCTGTATCACAGTGATACTGACCTGCTGCACACACCCCCCAGTCTGTTTCACAGTGATACTGACCTGCCGCACACTCCTCCCAGTCTGTATCACAGTGATACTGACCTGTCGCACACTCCTCCCAGTCTGTATCACAGTGATACTGACCTGTCGCACACTCCTCCCAGTCTGTATCACAGTGATACTGACCTGTCGCACACTCCTCCCAGTCTGTTTCACAGTGATACTGACCTGCCGCACACTCCTCCCAGTCTGTATCACAGTGATACTGACCTGCTGCACACACCCCCCAGTCTGTTTCACAGTGATACTGACCTGTTGCACACTCCTCCCAGTCTGTTTCACAGTGATACTGACCTGCCGCACACACTCCTCCCAGTCTGTATCACAGTGATACTGACCTGTCGCACCCTCCTCCCAGTCTGTATCACAGTGATACTGACCTGCTGCACACACCCCCCAGTCTGTTTCACAGTGATACTGACCTGCCGCACACTCCTCCCAGTCTGTATCACAGTGATACTGACCTGTCGCACACTCCTCCCAGTCTGTATCACAGTGATACTGACCTGTCGCACACTCCTCCCAGTCTGTATCACAGTGATACTGACCTGTCGCACACTCCTCCCAGTCTGTTTCACAGTGATACTGACCTGCCGCACACTCCTCCCAGTCTGTATCACAGTGATACTGACCTGCCGCACACTCCTCCCAGTCTGTATCACAGTGATACTGACCTGCCGCACACTCCTCCCAGTCTGTATCACAGTGATACTGACCTGTCGCACACTCCTCCCAGTCTGTTTCACAGTGATACTGACCTGCCGCACACTCCTCCCAGTCTGTATCACAGTGATACTGACCTGCCGCACACTCCTCCCAGTCTGTATCACAGTGATACTGACCTGCCGCACACTCCTCCCAGTCTGTATCACAGTGATACTGACCTGCCGCACACTCCTCCCAGTCTGTATCACAGTGACACTGACCTGCCGCACACACTCCTCCCAGTCTGTATCACAGTGATACTGACCTGTCGCACACTCCTCCCAGTCTGTATCACAGTGATACTGACCTGCTGCACACACCCCCCAGTCTGTTTCACAGTGATACTGACCTGCCGCACACTCCTCCCAGTCTGTATCACAGTGATACTGACCTGTCGCACACTCCTCCCAGTCTGTATCACAGTGATACTGACCTGTCGCACACTCCTCCCAGTCTGTATCACAGTGATACTGACCTGTCGCACACTCCTCCCAGTCTGTTTCACAGTGATACTGACCTGCCGCACACTCCTCCCAGTCTGTATCACAGTGATACTGACCTGCCGCACACTCCTCCCAGTCTGTTTCACAGTGATACTGACCTGTCGCACACTCCTCCCAGTCTGTATCACAGTGATACTGACCTGCTGCACACACCCCCCAGTCTGTTTCACAGTGATACTGACCTGCCGCACACACTCCTCCCAGTCTGTATCACAGTGATACTGACCTGCCGCACACTCCTCCCAGTCTGTATCACAGTGATACTGACCTGTCGCACACTTCTCCCAGTCTGTATCACAGTGATACTGACCTGCCGCACACTCCTCCCAGTCTGTATCACAGTGATACTGACCTGCCGCACACTCCTCCCAGTCTGTATCACAGTGATACTGACCTGCCGCACACTCCTCCCAGTCTGTATCACAGTGATACTGACCTGCCGCACACTCCTCCCAGTCTGTATCACAGTGATACTGACCTGCCGCACACTCCTCCCAGTCTGTATCACAGTGATACTGACCTGCCGCACACTCCTCCCAGTCTGTATCACAGTGATACTGACCTGCCGCACACTCCTCCCAGTCTGTATCACAGTGACACTGACCTGCCGCACACTCCTCCCAGTCTGTATCACAGTGATACTGACCTGTCGCACACTCCTCCCAGTCTGTATCACAGTGATACTGACCTGCCGCACACTCCTCCCAGTCTGTATCACAGTGATACTGACCTGTCGCACACTCCTCCCAGTCTGTATCACAGTGATACTGACCTGCTGCACCCTCCTCCCAGTCTGTATCACAGTGATACTGACCTGCCGCACACTCCTCCCAGTCTGTATCACAGTGATACTGACCTGTCGCACACTCCTCCCAGTCTGTATCACAGTGATACTGACCTGTCGCACACTCCTCCCAGTCTGTTTCACAGTGTTACTGACCTGCCGCACACACTCCTCCCAGTCTGTTTCACAGTGATACTGACCTGCTGCACACACCCCCCAGTCTGTTTCACAGTGATACTGACCTGCCGCACACTCCCCCAGTCTGTATCACAGTGATACTGACCTGCCGCACACTCCTCCCAGTCTGTATCACAGTGATACTGACCTGCCGCACACTCCTCCCAGTCTGTATCACAGTGATACTGACCTGCCGCACACTCCTCCCAGTCTGTATCACAGTGATACTGACCTGCCGCACACTCCTCCCAGTCTGTATCACAGTGATACTGACCTGCCGCACACTCCTCCCAGTCTGTATCACAGTGATACTGACCTGCCGCACACTCCTCCCAGTCTGTTTCACAGTGATACTGACCTGTCGCACACTCCTCCCAGTCTGTATCACAGTGATACTGACCTGCCGCACACTCCTCCCAGTCTGTATCACAGTGATACTGACCTGCCGTACTCTCCCCCCAGTCTGTTTCACAGTGATACTGACCTGCCGCACACTCCTCCCAGTCTGTATCACAGTGATACTGACCTGCCGCACACTCCTCCCAGTCTGTATCACAGTGATACTGACCTGTCGCACACTCCTCCCAGTCTGTATCACAGTGATACTGACCTGCCGCACACTCCTCCCAGTCTGTATCACAGTGATACTGACCTGCCGCACACTCCTCCCAGTCTGTATCACAGTGATACTGACCTGCCGCACACTCCTCCCAGTCTGTATCACAGTGACACTGACCTGCCGCACACACTCCTCCCAGTCTGTATCACAGTGATACTGACCTGTCGCACACTCCTCCCAGTCTGTATCACAGTGATACTGACCTGCTGCACACACCCCCCAGTCTGTTTCACAGTGATACTGACCTGCCGCACACTCCTCCCAGTCTGTATCACAGTGATACTGACCTGTCGCACACTCCTCCCAGTCTGTATCACAGTGATACTGACCTGTCGCACACTCCTCCCAGTCTGTATCACAGTGATACTGACCTGTCGCACACTCCTCCCAGTCTGTTTCACAGTGATACTGACCTGCCGCACACTCCTCCCAGTCTGTATCACAGTGATACTGACCTGCTGCACACACCCCCCAGTCTGTTTCACAGTGATACTGACCTGCTGCACACTCCTCCCAGTCTGTTTCACAGTGATACTGACCTGCCGCACACACTCCTCCCAGTCTGTATCACAGTGATACTGACCTGTCGCACACTCCTCCCAGTCTGTATCACAGTGATACTGACCTGCTGCACACACCCCCCAGTCTGTTTCACAGTGATACTGACCTGCCGCACACTCCTCCCAGTCTGTATCACAGTGATACTGACCTGTCGCACACTCCTCCCAGTCTGTATCACAGTGATACTGACCTGTCGCACACTCCTCCCAGTCTGTATCACAGTGATACTGACCTGTCGCACACTCCTCCCAGTCTGTTTCACAGTGATACTGACCTGCCGCACACTCCTCCCAGTCTGTATCACAGTGATACTGACCTGCCGCACACTCCTCCCAGTCTGTATCACAGTGATACTGACCTGCCGCACACTCCTCCCAGTCTGTATCACAGTGATACTGACCTGTCGCACACTCCTCCCAGTCTGTTTCACAGTGATACTGACCTGCCGCACACTCCTCCCAGTCTGTATCACAGTGATACTGACCTGCCGCACACTCCTCCCAGTCTGTATCACAGTGATACTGACCTGCCGCACACTCCTCCCAGTCTGTATCACAGTGATACTGACCTGCCGCACACTCCTCCCAGTCTGTATCACAGTGACACTGACCTGCCGCACACACTCCTCCCAGTCTGTATCACAGTGATACTGACCTGTCGCACACTCCTCCCAGTCTGTATCACAGTGATACTGACCTGCTGCACACACCCCCCAGTCTGTTTCACAGTGATACTGACCTGCCGCACACTCCTCCCAGTCTGTATCACAGTGATACTGACCTGTCGCACACTCCTCCCAGTCTGTATCACAGTGATACTGACCTGTCGCACACTCCTCCCAGTCTGTATCACAGTGATACTGACCTGTCGCACACTCCTCCCAGTCTGTTTCACAGTGATACTGACCTGCCGCACACTCCTCCCAGTCTGTATCACAGTGATACTGACCTGCCGCACACTCCTCCCAGTCTGTTTCACAGTGATACTGACCTGTCGCACACTCCTCCCAGTCTGTATCACAGTGATACTGACCTGCTGCACACACCCCCCAGTCTGTTTCACAGTGATACTGACCTGCCGCACACACTCCTCCCAGTCTGTATCACAGTGATACTGACCTGCCGCACACTCCTCCCAGTCTGTATCACAGTGATACTGACCTGTCGCACACTTCTCCCAGTCTGTATCACAGTGATACTGACCTGCCGCACACTCCTCCCAGTCTGTATCACAGTGATACTGACCTGCCGCACACTCCTCCCAGTCTGTATCACAGTGATACTGACCTGCCGCACACTCCTCCCAGTCTGTATCACAGTGATACTGACCTGCCGCACACTCCTCCCAGTCTGTATCACAGTGATACTGACCTGCCGCACACTCCTCCCAGTCTGTATCACAGTGATACTGACCTGCCGCACACTCCTCCCAGTCTGTATCACAGTGATACTGACCTGCCGCACACTCCTCCCAGTCTGTATCACAGTGACACTGACCTGCCGCACACTCCTCCCAGTCTGTATCACAGTGATACTGACCTGCCGCACACTCCTCCCAGTCTGTATCACAGTGATACTGACCTGTCGCCCACTCCTCCCAGTCTGTATCACAGTGATACTGACCTGTCGCACACTCCTCCCAGTCTGCTTCACAGTGATACTGACCTGCCGCACACTCCTCCCAGTCTGTATCACAGTGATACTGACCTGCCGCACACTCCTCCCAGTCTGTATCACAGTGATACTGACCTGTCGCACACTCCTCCCAGTCTGTATCACAGTGATACTGACCTGCTGCACCCTCCTCCCAGTCTGTATCACAGTGATACTGACCTGCCGCACACTCCTCCCAGTCTGTATCACAGTGATACTGACCTGTCGCACACTCCTCCCAGTCTGTATCACAGTGATACTGACCTGTCGCACACTCCTCCCAGTCTGTTTCACAGTGTTACTGACCTGCCGCACACACTCCTCCCAGTCTGTTTCACAGTGATACTGACCTGCTGCACACACCCCCCAGTCTGTTTCACAGTGATACTGACCTGCCGCACACTCCCCCAGTCTGTATCACAGTGATACTGACCTGCCGCACACTCCTCCCAGTCTGTATCACAGTGATACTGACCTGCCGCACACTCCTCCCAGTCTGTATCACAGTGATACTGACCTGCTGCACACTCCTCCCAGTCTGTATCACAGTGATACTGACCTGCCGCACACTCCTCCCAGTCTGTATCACAGTGATACTGACCTGCCGCACACTCCTCCCAGTCTGTATCACAGTGATACTGACCTGCCGCACACTCCTCCCAGTCTGTTTCACAGTGATACTGACCTGTCGCACACTCCTCCCAGTCTGTATCACAGTGATACTGACCTGCCGCACACTCCTCCCAGTCTGTATCACAGTGATACTGACCTGCCGTACTCTCCCCCCAGTCTGTTTCACAGTGATACTGACCTGCCGCACACTCCTCCCAGTCTGTATCACAGTGATACTGACCTGCCGCACACTCCTCCCAGTCTGTATCACAGTGATACTGACCTGTCGCACACTCCTCCCAGTCTGTATCACAGGGATACTGACCTGCTGCACCCTCCTCCCAGTCTGTTTCACAGTGATACTGACCTGCCGCACACACTCCTCCCAGTCTGTATCACAGTGATACTGACCTGTCGCACACTCCTCCCAGTCTGTATCACAGTGATACTGACCTGCTGCACCCTCCTCCCAGTCTGTTTCACAGTGATACTGACCTGTCGCACACTCCTCCCAGTCTGTATCACAGTGATACTGACCTGTCGCACACTCCTCCCAGTCTGTATCACAGTGATACTGACCTGTCGCACACTCCTCCCAGTCTGTTTCACAGTGATACTGACCTGCCGCACACTCCTCCCATTCTGTATCACAGTGATACTGACCTGCTGCACACACCCCCCAGTCTGTTTCACAGTGATACTGACCTGCCGCACACACTCCTCCCAGTCTGTATCACAGTGATACTGACCTGCCGCACACTCCCCCAGTCTGTATCACAGTGATACTGACCTGCTGCACACACCCCCCAGTCTGTTTCACAGTGATACTGACCTGCCGCACACTCCCCCAGTCTGTATCACAGTGATACTGACCTGCCGCACACTCCTCCCAGTCTGTTTCACAGTGATACTGACCTGCCGCACACTCCTCCCAGTCTGTTTCACAGTGATACTGACCTGCCGCACACTCCTCCCAGTCTGTATCACAGTGATACTGACCTGCCGCACACTCCTCCCAGTCTGTTTCACAGTGATACTGACCTGCTGCACCCTCCTCCCAGTCTGTATCACAGTGATACTGACCTGCCACACACTCCCCCCAGTCTGTTTCACAGTGATACTGACCTGCCGCACACTCCTCCCAGTCTGTATCACAGTGATACTGACCTGCTGCACACTCCTCCCAGTCTGTTTCACAGTGATACTGACCTGCTGCACCCTCCTCCCAGTCTGTATCACAGTGATACTGACCTGCTGCACACTCCCCCCAGTCTGTTTCACAGTGATACTGACCTGCCGCACACTCCTTTCTCTGAGACAACTGTGTACAATTCAGAAACAGACCATTCAGCCCACGACATCCATGCTGACCAGTTTCATAAATCGAATGAGTCCTGTTTGCCTGCGTTTGTCCCCTGTCCATCTGAAACCTTTCTTCTCCAAATGTCTTTTAAATGGTATCATTGTGCCCGCATTTACCACCTTCTCTCATTGGGTTTATGCTCCATATCTGTGTGAAAAAGCTGTCCCTCAGGTCCCTTTTCAGTCTTTCTCCTCTCACCTGACACATATACCTCTGGTTTCAGACTCTCTACCCTGGAGCAAAGACCTTGGGTATTCACCCTGTCCATTGCCCTCATGTTTTTTCTCAATCTCCATATGATCACCCCTCAGACTCCTGCACTCCAAGGAAATATGTCCCAGCCTATCCAGCCTCTCCTTCTTCCTCAAACATTCCAGACTGGAGTACATCCTTGTCAGTCTTTTTCACATCCTTTCCAGTTTAACAGCATCCCTCCCACAGGAGGGTGACCAGATTTTTACACAGTACCCCAAATATGGCCTTTCCACTGCCTTGTACACCTGTAACGTTCCGTCCAAATGTCTATACACAGTGCTCTGGCCGATGAAGGCAAGTATCCCAAACATCACCTTCACCACCCAGCCTACTTGTGATGCCATTTTCAAGGATATACCCAAACCCCTCGGTCTCTCTGTTGGACAACCCCCCAAAATGGTCCTACCACTAACTGTGTAACTTCTGCTCTGGTTTGTCTGATAAAAATGCAACACCTCACATTTCTGAGAATTAAATTCCATTTGTCATTTCTCAGCCCACTGACCCAGTTGATCCAGACCCCATTGTATTCGTACATTAACTGCTTCGCTGCCCACTGTACCACCAAATGTGGTGTCGCCTGCAAACTAATGACCGTGTTTCACATGTTCACATTGAAATTGTTAATATAAATGACGAACAACAATGGACCCAGCATTGATCCTTGCAGCACACCATTGGTCACAGGCCTCTAGTCTGATCAACTTGCGATCTCACCCTGCTAACCAGTCTATCATGCAGGAACTTGTTGAAGGCCTTGCTAAAGCCCATGAGGATAACATCTACTGCTGTACCTTCATTTATCTTCTCACAATTTCCCCTGCATGAAGCCATGCTGACTATCCTTCTTCGTCCTCGGCTTTCCAAATGCAAATAGATCCTGACGGTGTGGACCTTACCAGTACTGACATCAGACACTCTGATCTATAGTTCCCTGACTTTTCCTTGCAGCCTTTCTGAAGTAATGGCATCATGTTAGCCACGCTCCTGTCTTGAACCATCTCGCCTGTGGCTGTCGATGTTATAGGTCTCTCTAACAAGGGCCTCCCAACTGTTTTCCTCCCTTCCCACAATGTCCTGTGCCACACTTAATCAATTAATCTGGGAATTTATCTACCTTTATGTATTTTAAGACCTCCTCTTCTGTCATTTAGACTCTTTTCGAGACATCACCATTTATTCTCCCAAGCTCCCCGGCTTCCGTGTTTTTCTACACAGTAAATACTGATGTGAAATATTCATTTTGGATCTCACCCATCTGCTGTGTTTCCACACATAGACAGCCTCATTAACCTTTAAGCCCTACTATCTCCCTCATTCCTTATTTTTTGGCCTGAATATAGTTGTAGTATCCGTTTGGATTCTCCTATTTGCGAAAGCTACCTCATATCCCTTTTGCCCTCCTGATTTTCCTCTAAAGTGTACTCCTACACCTCCTATGCTCCTCGAGGGATTCACTCGATCCCTGCTGTCTGTACCTGACATATACCTCCTTTTACTTCCCCAGATCCTCAATATCTTTAGTCATCCTGTGTTCCCTACTCAGACCAGCATTGCCCTTCACACTTAGAGGAACATGCTTGCCCAGAACTCTTGTTATCTCACTTTTGAAAGCTTCCCACTAGCCAGAAGTCCGTTTACCTGTGAACAGCCTCCTCCAATCACCTTTTGAAAGCTCCTCTCCATTACCATCAAAATTGGCCCTTTTTCCCCAGTGTAGAACTTTGACTTGTGGGCCAGGCCGATCCTTTTCCTTAATGACCTTTAGACTAATAGAATTGTGGTTATGTGTCCCAAAGTGTCTCCCACAAACATCTCAGTCACCTTCCCTTCCTGATTTCCCAAAAGGAGGCCAAGTTCTGCCCCTTTCTAGTTGGGCCAGCTACACACATCTTGCAGGCAACGTGTTCCCATGCAGCTGTAGGCTTGTTATTCCAGACAGAGGTAGCGGGTTTGGAAGATGATTTTGCAGGAGCCTTGTAGAGTTGTTGCAGTCTGTCTTGTCAGTGGCATATACCGCTGTCAGTGCATTGGTCAGAGAGTGAATAAATCTTGGAAGTGACATTTCTGGTGCCAATCAAGTGGGCCATTTGTCCTGGATGGTGTCAGGCTTCTTGAGTCTTATTGGAGCTGCACGGTTCCAGGCAAGTGCGGAATATTCCATCACACTCCTTATGGTGGCCTTGTTAAGGGAGTTAGGAGGTGTGTTACTTGTTACACAATTCCCAGATTCAGCCCAACCACAACAGAACAGTGGGTTTGCTCTTGGGAATCCCACAGCCCCTGTCAACCCTTTACCTGAGATCTTCAAAGGGTGAGAAGGACTAGTGGAGGATTGCCAGTCAGGATATCGGAGATATTGTGCATCTACCCATCAGCCTGGCCACTGCATATTCTAAAGGCACTGTACAAATCACACCATCCATCAGGTACTCAGTTCCTGTTGGGGACCAAGTCATGAGGGCAACAATGACAGGCCAGTGGAAAAACTTTCAGATCAAACATTTAGCCCTTAATTCAAGATTAATCTGCAGATGAATGCCAAACAATCATAGCATGTTCTGAAAAACTCCAGAGACATTGCATACAGAAGTAATAAACAAATTACAGGGAGATAAAGATATTAACATGGCAATGTTCGCAGAATGTAACACAAGCAGAGTTCAGGAACCTCAGGCCCAGAGAGTTTATATTTCACCAAAAACTTGGTATAATTGTTGCAGAGCCAGTTCAACAATGGTATGACTGCACTGTCAGTGTAACATGAAATTGGTGACAAATAAATAGACTATCACTTCTCTCCCTCTCAGGCAATTCTTCTGCTGAGACTTCAGGATGGAAGGTCTTCCCCACATTGTGCTGTTACTGCTTGTGATTCAGGACTCGGTGAATGGTAAGGATCATTGTAACCGGTTGCAGTGAAATTCCTCGGAGCTCTCCAGTGCTGGTACTCACACTGATTCTGAATGTCCATTCACTTTTTTTACCAGGATCAGGATCTCTATAAGATAGGGAAGAATGTCTGTGCCACTAATTTACAGCGATTCTATGAGTCACTTGCCATTTTTGTTAAATCATACCCTGGATATTTTTTACAAAGGAGATTTGAGAATTCCAATTCAAAATTCAGGTCTTTTTGTGTGAAAACTGTAAATGATTTACCTTTAGCTGTACAATTATTCCATTTGGTTTTGCAATGATGGAAAGATGACAGTGACTGAGTGAAATATTAATCAGGTACCAATGCTGGAGTAAAGGTTTAGACTTTGTTGTAATGAACATTGTGTCCATTGAGGTTACTTTCTCTTTCTGAAGATTCACCTACACTGTAGTTCTCATCAAAGCTGGCGTTGTCCATGCTTTGGATGTTTCCATTTCTACATAAATCATCTTACTCAGGTACAGGACTTGTGAGATGATAGAAAGGGTCCGTGTTGACTTGCAATTCAATGCAATTTTATTCACAAAACACACTTAAGACACAAAAGGGCTGAACATTCTCGAAAACCTTTCTTTTGTGATAAAATGACTGATTCTTACATTAATTCCCAAACCAATTGCAGTGTTAGGAAGGATCACAATCCTTATTTCAACTACCACTGTCTTCGAGACTCGGAGCAGGTACTACCTGAGCAGGTCAA
>NC_081387.1:22799646-22939646 GCF_030684315.1 Stegostoma tigrinum
GGCAAGTCTTCTCAGATGATAATGGGAACTGCAGATGCTGGAGAATCCAAGATAATAAAATGTGAGGCTGGATGAACACAGCAGGCCAAGCAGCATCTCAGGAGCACAAAAGCTGACGTTTCGGGCCTAGACCCTTCATCAGAGAGGGGGATGGGGTGAGGGTTCTGGAATAAATAGGGAGAGAGGGGGAGGCAGACCGAAGATGGAGTGAAAAGAAGACAGGTGGAGAGAAGAGTATAGGTGGGGAGGTAGGGTGGGGATAGGTCAGTCCAGGGAAGACGGACAGGTCAAGGAGGTGGGATGAGGTTAGTAGGTAGGAGATGGAGGTGCGGCTTGGGGTGGGAGGAAGGGATGGGTGAGAGGAAGAACAGGTTAGGGAGGCAGAGACAGGTTGGACTAGTTTTGGGCTGCAGGGGGTGGAGGGGAAGAGCTGGGCTGGTTGTGTGGTGCAGTGGGGGGAGGGGACGAACTGTGCTGGTTTTGGGATGCGGTGGGGGAAGGGGAGATTTTGAAGCTGGTGAAGTCCACATTGATACCATTGGGCTGCAGGGTTCCCAAGCGGAATATGAGTTGCTGTTCCTGCAACCTTCGGGTGGCATCATTGTGGCACTGCTGGAGGCCCATGATGGAGAGACCACTCTCTCCGTGACTCCCTTGTTCGCTCCACACTGCCCTCCAACCCCACCACACCCGGCACCTTCCCCTGCAACTGCAGGAAATGCTACACTTGCCCCCACACCTCCTCCCTCACCCCTATCCCAGGCCCCGAGATGACTTTCCATATTAAGCAGAGGTTCACCTGCACATCTGCCAATGTGGTATACTGCATCCACTGTACCCGGTGTGGCTTCGTCTACATTGGGGAAACCAAGCGGAGGCTTGGGGACCGCTTTGCAGAACACCTACACCCGGTTCGCAATAAACAACCACCTCCCAGTCGCAAACCATTTCCACTCCCCGTCCCATTCTTTAGATGACATGTCCATCATGGGCCTCCTGCAGTGCCACAATGATGCCACCCGAAGGTTGCAGGAACAGCAACTCATATTCCGCTTGGGAACCCTGCAGCCCAATGGTATCAATGTGGACTTCACCAGCTTCAAAATCTCCCCTTCCCCCACCGCATCCCAAAACCAGCACAGTTCGTCCCCTCCCCCCACTGCACCACACAACCAGCCCAGCTCTTCCCCTCCACCCACTGCATCCCAAAACCAGTCCAACATGTCTCTGCCTCCCTAACCTGTTCTTCCTCTCACCCATCCCTTCCTCCCACCCCAAGCCGCACCTCCATCTCCTACCTACTAACCTCATCCCACCTCCTTGACCTGTCCGTCTTCCCTGGACTGACCTATCCCCTCCCTACCTCCCCACCTATACTCTCCTCTCCACCTATCTTCTTTTCTCTCCATCTTCAGTCCGCCTCCCCCTCTCTCCCTATTTATTCCAGAACGCTCACCCCATCCCCCTCTCTGAGTAAGGGTCTAGGCCCGAAACGTCAGCTTTTGTGCTCCTGAGATGCTGCTGGGCCTGCTGTGTTCATCCAGCCTCACATTTTATTACCTAAGTCTTCTCAGATTCTCTGTTTCAAATCCAGTCGCTTCATTTCACTGACAAACTGGGATGTGTGATCTTAGAAACTCCAGTCCAGCGACTTATGTACTTTCCAAGTGCAACACTTTCACCTGCTGTCGCCAATGGAGTGGTGGGGGTCTTCTACTCGGTGTTTTAGTCTTTGGTGTAGTTCCTTGGCTAATCTGTAGGTTGGTGCTCCAGGTAGCGACACTATGGGTCTGGGGGGGGCTCTGGGTTTGTGAATTTTTGGTTCTACAGAATATGATTCGCTTCACCCAAGAATTCCTGAACACCATCAAAGACACCAAGATAGAAGAGGATGAAATAATGGTCTCCTTTGACGTAACAGCCCTGTTCACATCTATCAACATCAACCTGGCCAAAGAAACACTGACCACACTGTTAGAAGAACCGAAGGCACATACACCAGGCACCACCAACCTCATCAGCAAGGACAACATCATCAAGCTAGTGGACCTATGCCTCACCACCCACTTCACTTTCAATAACAAAACCTACAGACAAACCAACGGTACACCCATGGGATCTCCGATATCAGGGTTCTTAGCAGAGGCAGTAATGCAGAGACTCGAACAAACAGCTCTGCCAATCATCCAACCCAAACTTTGGGTCCGCTACGTGGATGACACCTTTGTCATCACTAAACAAAACAAATTAGCGGAAACCCTCAAGACCATCAATAATACCCTTCCTGGCATAATATTCACAAAAGAGGAGGAAAACAACAGCAAACTGCCATTCCTCGATGCCACAGTAGAGCAAACAGCCAATGGGGAACTTCAAACCAGCGTCTACAGGAAAACAACACACACGGACCAAATACTGAACTACAGGAGCAACCATCCCAACACCCACAAACGAAGCTGCATTAGAACATTATTCCAACGAGCCACCACACACTGCAGCACAGAGGAACTACGCAGAGCAGAGGAAAATCACCTATACAGCGTATTCAAAAAGAATGGGTACCCTATGAACACAGTCCGCCGATTCCTCAGCAACAAACCCAAACAAACAGACAAAACGGGCTCAGAAACCATAACCACGCTCCCCTACATCAAAGACATTTCCGAAATGACTGCCAGACTACTCGGACCCCTTGGCATCAGGGTAGCCCACAAGCCCACCAACACACTAAAACTGCAGCTAATCAACTCAAAAGACCCTATACAGACAACAAATAAAACGAACATCATCTACAAAATACCTTGCAAGAACTGTGACAAACACTACATTGGACAAACAGGCAGAAAGCTAGCCGTCAGGATACATGAACATCAACTAGCCACAAAACGATGTGACCCACTATCACTCGTATCCTTACATACAGATAAGGAAGGACACCACTTTGATTGGGACAACACATCCATCCTAGGACAAGCCAAACAGAGACACGCACGAGAATTCCTAGAAGCATGGCATCCCAACCAGAACTCCATCAACAAACACATTGATTTGGAACCAATCTACCATCCCCTGAGAAAAAGAACAGGAAATGACATCACCAACACAGGAAATGACATTACCAACCCAAGGAAACCTAACCAGATAAATAGAAAGCGGGACATAACACCAGCGCTTTGTCGGAGGCTCACTGATGATGTTACCTAGAATGGTGACGAAACGTCTGAAAACTAACCTTCCAGCTCAGCGAGCAAACTCACATCCAGATCATTATATGATATATTGCCAAGCTGGATGAGAGTATTGTTTCCATGGATTTGCTAATATCTTCAGGGACAGTTACATTCCCACAAATGTGCCAATGGGTTGTACATGTGTGTGACACAGATGTGAGAATAGCCTGATCCCGGATTGGGAAGGTGACATGCTTTTTGGGAAAATGTCAGAGTCACGAGGTAGCAACAGCAGTAGTGTGCACGTTGGGAGGGAATAGCTTTGGGGCTTATGGTGACCTTTTTCTAACCCACTAATGATCAAAGGCGTTTCTGAAAGAATGGATGAAGTGAAAGTTAGTCTCAGTAACGGTGACAATGAAATGATTGCCGGTGCTATAAAAGTCTGTCTCATTCACAAATGCCCTTTCCCAGATGGAAATCCAAGTAAATAAAAGCAGAAATGACAGAAGAAACTCAGCAGATCTGGCAGCATTTGTGGAGATAGAAACTGGGATAATATTTCAAGCCCAGTGACCCTTCTTCAGAACCAGCGAATACTGATTCATCAAGGGGCAAAAGTGAGGGAAGGTGGGAAATAAGTTCAAAAAATATCACCAGTGAAGAAGTACCAGTGAGACGCAAGGGACTAAAGGCCAGCTCCTCAGTGATTACATCCCAGGATACTAAAGAAAGTAGTTACAGAGACAGAGGATGTAATCTTTCAAGTAGCCTCATATTTTGGAAAATCCCCCAATTGTAAAACTGCAAATGCAACAGCCTTATTCAAAAAGGGAAAGAGACAAAAACAGGCAACTATTGGCCAGTTGTCTCAACATCTGTTATTGAGCAAGTGTTCGAGTTTGTGATAGTGAAACCTTTAGAAATACATAATATAATCAAGCAGAGCCAGCATGGCTTCATGAAGGGGAAATCTTGCCTGTCAAATGAGTTAGAATTCCTTGAGGATATAATAAGCACGATAGATAAAGGGGAAGCAGTGGATGTAATATATTTGGATTTCCAAAAAATTATCAAAAAGCTGTTGGAGGGAGATATACCAAAGAAGAATCTTATGTCCCGTGTTCCTTAGCAGAGTTTATTCAGAGTTCGATGACCACTAATGTGGGATAGGCCAGAGACCACAGCGACCTGACCTTCACTTGGGGAACAGTTGTCCTCATCATAACAAGCTCAGATTGGAGAACAACGATGCTCTGAGTTCCTCAGCAAAATACAACATTATTTACCCTTTGCATCACAATAATTCTGTGCAACATGGATGTCACTGTTAGCCACATACCCCTTATCTATGTGTCCAATCCAGTAAACATGTGGACAGCCCTAGGACCTCCAGTAATCTCATGATGTCTACCCAAACACATCCATAATTTGACTTTGGGATCCTACAATGCTTCTGACAGTTTTATTCCTCCCCAGACATATGCCAGCTGCATCGCATTATTTACCAATAACCTAAACAGTTGTTTTTCATGAAGAACTCTTCCAAATTCTGCATGAACTTTTGTATGGCAGATTAGGGGAGATATTAATTTCTATCAATTGTTATAACCTGCTGTGGGGCTCTAACCTCCCCAGGGCGCACTCTCCTCAGGCCTTACCTAACCTGCTGTGGGCTCTAACCTCCCCAGTGCGCACTCTCCTCGAGCCTTATCTAACCTGCTGTGGGCTCCAACCTCCCCAGGGCGCACTCTCCTCAGGCCTTACCTAACCTGCTGTGGGCTCCAACCTCCCCAGGGCGCACTCTCTTCGGGCCTTATCTAACCTGCTGTGGGGTTCTAACCTCCCCAGTGTGCACTCTCCTTGGGCCTTATCTAACCTGCTGTGGGGATCTCACCTCCCCAGGGTGCACTCTCCTCGAGCCTTACCTAACCTGCTGTGGGATCTAACCTCCCCAGTGCGCACTCTCTTCGGGCCTTATCTAACCTGCTGTGGGACTGTAACCTCCCCAGTGCGCGCTCCTCCTCAGGTCTTATCTAACCTGCTGTGGGGGTCTAACCTCCCCAGTGTGCACTCTCCTCGGGCCTTATCTAACCTGCTATGGGCTGGAACCTCCCCAGTGCGCACTCTCCTCAAACCTTATCTAACCTCCTTTGGGGCTCAAAGCTCCACACTGTGCACTCTCCTCGGGCCTGATCTAACCTGCAATGGGGGTCTCACCTCTCCAGTGCGCACTCTCCTCGGGCCTGATCTAACCTGTTATGGGACTCTAACCTCCCCGGTGCGCACTCTCCTCGGGTCTTATCTAACCTGCTGTGGGACTGGAACCTCCCCAGTGCGCACTGTCCTCAGGCCTGATCTAACCTCCTTTGGGGCTCAAAGCTCCACACTGCGCACTGTCCTCAGGTCTTATCTAACCTGCTGTTGGGGGTCTAACCTCCCCAGTGCTCAATCTCCTCAAACCTTATCTAAACTGATGTGGGCTTTAACCTCCCCAGTGCGCACTCTCCTCAAACCTTATCTAACCTCCTTTGGGGCTCAAAGCTCCACACTGTGCACTCTCCTCGGGTCTTATCTAACCTGCTATGAGCTGGAACCTCCCCGGTGCGCACTCTCCTCGGGTCTTATCTAACCTGCTATGGGCTGGAACCTCCCCAGTGCGCACTCTCCTCGGGTCTTATCTAACCTGCTATGGGCTGGAACCTCCCCAGTGCGCACTCTCCTCGGGTCTTATCTAACCTGCTATGGGCTGGAACCTCCCCAGTGCGCACTCTCCTCGGGTCTTATCTAACCTGCTATGAGCTGGAACCTCCCCAGTGCGCGCTCTCCTCGGGTCTTATCTAACCTGCTATGGGCTGGAACCTCCCCAGTGCGCACTGTCCTCAGGCCTGTCCTACATCTGCCTTAAGTTTCAATTGTTTGTGTCTCTCAGCCGTGACCTTTCTTTGTACGTCTTTGGAAACGGTTTTTTGGAGGTCGTGTTTCCACCATTTATTACTTTATCTTCCCTAGTGATACATTGGGTCTCTTTATTGCCTGGAAACATTGGCTCACGGAATGCAACTGACCTTTTCACACGAATTTGTTTGCCCCTCTGATTCTACAGTTGGCTAACTAATGGGAGTCAGGGTTAAGGTAAAGGGTCATTTTGAGAGTGGAGTTTTGTTATGCAGTGCCACAGGGATCAATGCCAGTCCCACAATTGTTCACAACATGGATTCACAACTTGCACAATGAAAGTGAATGGTTTGTTGCCGAGTTGGCAGATGACACAATAATCAGTGAGAAGACAAGTGATGACAATCACTAAGACCATGACTGATGTGATTTTTAACTTCAATTCTTCACTCCTGCAACTCACACATAATCTTTCAGCCCTTGGTAATCAGGAATTTTTAAACCTTTGTGTGAAAGGTATTTGATGATACTGCATCCACTGCCTTTTGAGGAAGGGAATTCCAAAGACTTTCAACCCTCTGAGTGCAAGATGTTTCCCGATTTCTGACTTAAATGGGTGATCCTTATATTTAAACAATGATCCCTCGTGCTAGGTTCTCCCACAGGGTGAAACATCCTTTCAACATCCACTCAGTCAAGTCCCCTCAGGATTCTCTATCAATCGTTTCAATAAAGTCCCCTCTGACTCTCCTAAACTGGAGAGGCTGCAGGCCTCGGCTGTCTAACATTTCCTCATAAAGCAACCTGCTCATTCCAGTATTAATCTCATAAACTTTCTGTTATTGGCTTCCAATGTATTAATATCCTTGTGTAAATATGATGACCAGGATTGTACACTATATTCCAGATATGGATTCACCAATTGCCGGTATAACTGAAGTATGACTTCACTGATCATTCATTCAGCTCCTTTCACAATAAACTGTAATATTCGATGAGCTTTCCTGATTATTTGCTGCAGGGTGTCAGGTCAGCCCTGATCTCATTGAATGCTGGGACAGACTTGATTAGCTGAATGGCTTATTTCAGCTCCTGTGCCTCATAGCCTGAACCTCACTTTTGAGCTGTATGATCAATTGCCTATAGAAACATTTTAATCACTAACAACAATTAAACAGCATATAATTTTATTCACTTTCTAAATTAAGTCAACATTATTTATGATTGAAAAATAGTTCAATCCCACACAAGGAGCTGTGAAGGTTCAGTTATTGAGTAGATTTGTGTCAGAGATTGATTGATATTTCGATAAAGGAATCATGGGATATGGTAATATTGTGGGAAAGTGGGACAAAGGGAGAATATATTCCATGATCCAGTGAAACATGTGAGAGACCAAATGGCCCACTCCAGCTCCTGTTACATGTGTTTTTATTTGTATAAGTTTTCACACTGATTGCTGCAGTAATGAGTTTAAATGTAAAATCCTGCCCATTTGTTCCCTCTATTGAGGTAACTTGTGGATTTTTTTGAAGGTTATTAGTCTTTCCCAGGATTACAACATCAGACTTTATGTGGACTATGATATGTAAAAATGTAAGTTAAAATATTCTGTGCAGAGTTTGCACATCCTCCCCGTGTCTGTGCGGGAGCTTCTTTCGGGTACTCCGAATTCCTGCCACAGTCCAAAAGATGTGCAGGTTAGGTGGATTGGCCATCCTAAAATACCCAAAGTGTTCAGGGTCAGAGGGGTGTGGCTCTGGGCGGGATGTTCTGAGGGTCAGTATGGACTTGTTGGGCTGAAGGGCCTGTTTCCACACTGAACGGATTCTATGATTCCAAATTTTCCCAATGAACTGCTACTTGATGGTTCCAAATCACAATAAAAAATTGCTGAATTCAAATTCATTTACAAATGCAGTTCTGGAGGAATTGTACATTGTAGGGAAGTTTATATTTTAGAAAATCTGCTGTTTTCAGTGTAATTTTGCTCTGTGGATTACATAAATACTGAATTATATGTTTTATTGTTGTGTTCACTAGGTGAGTTCCATGTCGTTGGACCTGGTAAACTGATTGAAGCCATTTTGGGTGAAGATGCTCTGTTGGAATGCCAGCTTGTGCCAGATTTATCTGCCAGCAACATGTTGTTGCAGTGGCTTAAATCAGGTCTAGATTCACCCGTTCATGTGTACAGACATGGGGACCATGATGCTGCTGCTCAGCACAGGAATTACAGAGGAAGGACAGAACTGTTGAAAAATGAACTGACCCAAGGAGCCATTTCTCTTCGAATAAAGAACACAACAGTTTTTGATCGAGGGGAATACAGATGTTTAGTTAATAGCGGAACCTATTCTGCAGAAGCTGCAGTCTCACTGAATGTCATAGGTTTGTACACCTCAGTAACTTTGGAGAAGTGATATGTCTCTGAGTTCGAAAAGACCAGTTTAAACTAATTAATATTTTGACATTGAACAATTAAATTAATTTAACGTTTGTAATATAGCAGTGTGAAATAAGGCGTGGGAACGTTGGACAAGAGTTGGCCATGCAGCCCATTGAGCCTGCTCTCCCATTCAGTTAGATCACAGCCTGTCATCTAACTCACTACGACCTTCTTACTCCATCACCGTGTCCATTGATGTCATTCGTAACCAGAAATCTACTGGCCTCTATCTTGACCATTCTGAATTTCCACAGTCTCAAGGGTAGAGAGTTTCAGAGACTCACTTCCCTCTGATTGAAGATATTGCTCTTCATCACAGACTTAAATGGGGTACTGCTCATTCTGAGGATGTAAGTGAACCAGATGAATTATTACCGTGACTAATGCTCATTTCATGGTCATCATTAAATGTTTGAGGACAGCCGGTTAAGGCACCAGCATGTGTTATATCCGTTTTATATTTTTGTTTGATGTTCAGTTGTCACAAACCAAATGATGCTGCTGTCCTCAGACACCTCACTAACCTGAATGGCTCCGAGCTGTTTGCCCTGAAAAGTGGTGAACTTCCCTGCTTGGTGTACTGGCTCCATTAGCCCTTCTAGATATGACACCGATACTTGCAATATACATAAATGTTTTGGTACATTTGTAGATGACTCAAAAATTGGTGGATTTGTGGAGCATTATCAGAGGATACAGCAGGATATCGATCAGTAGGGTGGAGAACTGGCGGATGGAGTTTAATCCAGACAAGTGTAAAGTGATGCATTTTGGGAGGCCAAAAGCAAGTTGAAAGTATAAAGTAAATGGCAGGACCCTTCGGAGCATTGCTGTACAGAGGGATCTTGAAGTGTAAGTCTGTAGCTCCCTGAAAGGGGATAAATAAGTAGCTAAGCTAGTAAAGAAGGTACACTGCATACTTGCCTTCATTTGTCAGGGCATCGAGTATAAAAGGTGACAAGTCATTTGCTGTACAAGACTTTAGATAGACCGCATTTGGAGCTTTGTGTGCAGTTCTGGTTGCTACACAACAGGAAGGATGTGGAGGCCTTGGAGAGGGCCCAAAAGAGGTTTACCAGGCTGTTCCCTGGATCGCTGCATGTTTGTTGTGAGGCCAGGTTGGACAAATTTGGGTTGTCTTTGCGACAGGAGCGACCCGATGAAAGGATATAAAATTATGAAAGGCTTGGATAGGGTGGAGAGTTGAAGCCTTTTCCGAGTGTGGAAATGTCAAGTACCGAGGCCATAGGTTTCGCTCGGAGGGGTAATGTTTAAAGGAGATGTGCAAGGCAAGATCTAATCAGGGGGTGGTAGGTACCTGGCACTGCCTGCCAGGGTGAAACTGTTGTTGGAGTTTCCAATGATTGACTCCAGGAGTTTTGAGTCCAGGTTTTTTGATTAAATATTGAGGCAAATACAGGGAGAGTACACTCCACACTAGGCCGAATGAAACTCAGTGGAATACAAAAATATTAATGACCATTTCCGTCACATCTCTCTACCTAAATTCCCAACTCATCTGCTACAAATACTGAGAAACAGACTTCTCCAGTCTCCGGTTAATATCTTATTTACCCAATCAGTAACCGTTTAACCGGTTCCCAGCCTGACCTTGCATGTACTGTTTGCTCCATTCCTTATCCTACACATCCACCTCTGTCTTCTCATCACTTATGACTCCCAAGGCCTCTCGGGATAGTTTTGCTGACACTGGCTCGATGGTATACAAGGTTGGACTGGAGAATGTCACATACTGTGAACATAGAAATCACCATTTAACTCTTCCACTATCATCGCAAACAGTCTCCCGCGGAGACTGCTGGGTCAAAGCTCTGTCACTGCTACAATGGCCTGACCCTAATACGTAAATAACCCCACTCCCTGCTCTTCACGTGGAGTTAGAAAAGGGTGAAAATAGTCAACAGCAGTTTGAAAATTCTTTGGTGTCACCTTACTCTTACTGTAATGTTCATCATATCATTTTTCCTCAGGTGTAGTTGTTTAGAATTTTTCGGTTTTTTTTGTCTCCCTGCTTTTCTGTTTTCCTCTCGTTTTAAATGATGTTTAGCTGGAGTGTAATTTTGTGCCAGTTAATTAATCTGAATGAGTGTTATCTGTTGTGTCTTCACAATTCTATCTGGACATATTCTCAGATAAAAAGTAGTTCAAAATCGCAATAAAGTCAATGAAAAGCAGTGAGTAGATATCTAACAATAACATTAAATACCCAGTTCTAACAGGTTGCAGGAAGTGTTCCTCATGTTTACTGTTTCTGAATCTATTTTGTGCTGATTCCAGGTTTGGGTCAAAGGCCCTGGATTCAGTTGAAGGGATACCATAAAAACGGAATCCAGCTTGTGTGTAAATCCAGTGGATGGTTCCCTCAGCCAGAAATCGAGTGGATCAGTGAAGATGGACCTGTTTTATCACAAGCTGAACCAAGTTATGATGTGGACTCCAATGGTCTTGTAAACGTCCAGAGCATCATTGTCATTGCAAAACAGTCAACAAACAGGTTCAAGTGTCGTATACGCTATGAACAATTGGGAATTACACGAGAAGCACCAATCAGGATATCAGGTTTGTAAATGAAAATGTTTCACCAGGAAAGTTAAAGGTAGTTTAAAATGTGCCATAGATTTCATCTTGTGTTTAACTGTCCCCAAGATGCTCTCACTTGGCAAGCCATTCACTGTGTCAAGGAAAATAAGTGACTTAGCTACATTAGGAGATACTCAATCACAGGACTAAATGCTTGGGTAAAGAGACAGGTTTTAGGTTTTCCTTACAGTGGGAAAATAGGGCAGAGAGCTGCAGGGATTTAAGGAATTGTTTTGAAAGCTTGGGACCTGGCAACACAAGGTGTAGACACTAATGTCGAGCACTTACAACTGGGGTTGTTCTGGTGGCCAATATCAATGAGAGGTGATGCTTTGGAGGGTTTGGGGATGGAGGAGGTTGTAGAGATAAGGAAGGCAAAGGCATAGAGGAACGTGTAAACATAGATGAGAATTTTAAAATCAAGATGTTGTTTGACAGATAGAAGCCATTAGAGATCAGGAAAAAAAAATTCTTCTAATTTCTCTTCCTTTGACCTGTTGTTCATTGTTATCAGATTATTGCTTTGTGAAACACTTTAAAATTCATTAAATGTAGCCTAGAAAAGGATAATTTACAAACACAGGCCTCCAGCATTTGCTAGCTGCCTTATGTGTCTCTGTACATGTAATACCCCAGCCCCTGGTCTCTGTGACTGACTGCACCAGAATTCACAGCATCAGGGATGGAGTCACAAATTAAATGGTTTGGATGTGGCTCAGGACTAATGAGACAAACACAGGAAATGCTGAAGAAACTCTACAGGTCTAGCAGTGTCTGTGAAGTTCCTCTCTCCACAGATGCTGACACACTTGCTGAGTTTCTACAGCACTTTGTGTTACCTTGTTTCAGATTTCCAGCTTTCACTGTATTTTGCTTTTATTTGACACTTTTGAAACACTTTCCCAGGCAGAGGGGTCAGGTTAGCTCAGATTATTGGGCCCACGAGTTCTGGAATACAAATGCACAGATGGAATTTAAATTGTTTATTCATGAAATAATTTATTTTGATTTGCAAATGTTATCCCAATGCCAATGTTCAATTCATTGGCTTTATCGAGAGAACCATAATAAATATCAGTAGCAACGATTGAAGTGGGCAGGGGCTCCACCCCCAATTGGTTATTTAACACTTTCAGTGTTGTTGTTCCTGGGTATTTCTGTGGAACCCACTGATTTTATATCAGGAGACTGTTGGAAGGACTCTGCACATCTCATATACATTCACCACTCGTAAATATTTTGTAATATTAATGGACATGCTGCACAAAATGTAGTTGTATAACTCACTGGTGTTCACTTTCCAGACGATATCTTCCCTGGTGTCCCTGATTGGCTGGCACCTTTACTCGCGACCCTCTGTTGTGTGATTGCTGGCATCGCTGCTGTGCTTTATTGGAGTGTGAAACACCATCGACAGATTAAAGGTACATCTCAGTGTAACACTGACGAAAGGCAATAAAGGTACAAGCCTGGAAATCCACAGGGGGATCTCCCAGTCTCTGTCAGTTAAACTATAAAGCAGAAACAACCCTGGGGAATTTCAGGACCACAGCATTACTCCAGAACATTGTGCGTTTCAGTGTTAACTTTTTGGGGAATGGTGGTGTGAAGAGCTGGTCACATTGAAATTAAGGATAAAGGAATAGTTGTCATTCCCATTCTCCGGCTGAATGGAAGATACTCCTTTAATAATTCTTAAACAGATGCTACCTGTTGAATATTTTATTATTATTATTCTACTTGTAAATATGCAAAACATTTTCTTGGGCAAATGCGAAGCTGAAATAACCCAGGAAGGACCAACAAATCGAGCTGCATTTCACCATTTCAGCTGTTAAGATAAAACACACAGTGCTGGAAAAACACAGGAACTCTGACAGCATCTATGGAGCGAAAAACAGAGTTAGTGTTTTGAGTTTAATGTAACTTGTTTGGAACTGAACAGAGGTGGAAATGTATCAGAGATAATGGGAACTACAGATGCTGGAGAATTCCAAGATAATAAAATGTGAGGCTGGATGAACACAGCAGGCCAAGCAGCATCTCAGGAGCACAACAGCTGACGTTTCGGGCCTAGACCCTTCATCAGAGAGGGGGATGGGGAGAGGGAACTGGAATAAATAGGGAGAGAGGGGGAGGCGGACCGAAGATGGAGAGTAAAGAAGATAGGTGGAGAGGAGAGTATAGGTGGGGAGGTAGGGAGGGGATAGGTCAGTCCAGGGAAGACAGACAGGTCAAGGAGGTGGGATGAGGTTAGTAGGTAGCTGGGGGTGCAGCTTAGGGTGGGAGGAAGGGATGGGTGAGAGGAAGAACCGGTTAGGGAGGCAGAGACAAGTTGGACTGGTTTTGGGATGCAGTGGGTGGGGGGGAAGAGCTGGGCTGGTTGTGTGGTGCAGTGGGGGGAGGGGACGAACTGGGCTGGTTTAGAGATGCAGTAGGGGAAGGGGAGATTTTGAAACTAACCTCATCCCACCTCCTTGACCTGTCCGTCTTCCCTGGACTGACCTATCCCCTCCCTACCTCCCCACCTACACTCTCTCCACCTATCTTCTTTACTCTCCATCTTCGGTCCGCCTCCCCCTCTCTCCCTAATTATTCCCGTTCCCTCTCCCCATCCCCCTCTCTGATGAAGGGTCCAGGCCCGAAACGTCAGCTTTTGTGCTCCTGAGATGCTGCTTGGCCTGCTGTGTTCATCCAGCCTCACATTTTGTTATAGAGGTGGAAATGTGATGGGTCTATGCTGTTTAAAAATGTGCAAGTTTTGATGCAATTAAAGGTACGATTGGAGAAATGTTGGCGAGCGACAGGGATTCAAAATCAAAGGTGTCATGGAATAGAAGAGAGGAATAGTCATGGTTTGAGTGAAAAAGCAAACCATTTGTCTCGGGTAGATGTTCATGGGAGCTCTGACTGGAAGCAAATACATGAGAACATTATACAGACCCTGGCGGAACGATATCCTGAATGGAAGACAGAGTTCTTGATCAGAGAGTTAAACCCAGTATTCAGTGCAGATGCTGTCAAATGCCTCAATGGAAAATGAGGTGTTGCTTTTCCAGTTACATTGGGTTTGAGTGGAAACTGCATCAGGCCCAGGGCAGGAATGTGACCATGAGAGGATGCTGGGGCCTTGAAATGACAAATAGCAAAAATCTCAGGATCATGCTTGTGGACGAACAGAGGTGCTGTGCTAAGCAGTTACCCAGTGCAGAGGTGATAGAGTGAGAACAGTGAATGCAATAGACGAGACTGAAAGAAGTTCAGGGAAAGCACTGCTTTACCAGGAAGGAGGGAGCTTGGACAGTGGGGAAGGGAGGGGTAGAAAGGGAGGTGTTATGTGTATGCAAAACCATGGGAGAGAGACAAGGTGTTGGGGATGATAACAAAGTGAACCAGGGAGAGAGCAGTCCCTTTGGAACACTGATAGGAGTGTCAAGGGGAGGATGTGTTTGGTGGTGGCATCATGTTGGAGCTAGTGGAAATAGCAGGAAGATCTTTGAATCCAGAGGCTCATGGAATGGAACATGGAGACGCCGGTGAAAGCTGTTGTTGTTCTGGGAGGGAGGGGAAGGGGAAAGTGTAGAAATGTCCAAAATGGGTTGGACACCATGAAGGGCCTTGTTAGCTCAGTGGGGAGGGATATGATCCTTGGTTGATGGAAAAGTAAGACGTGTTGGAGGGAAGGGAGGAGAAGAATTAGAGATTATCCAGATGAAGGTGAGAGTGAGGTGGAAACTGGGGGCAAAGTGGATGAGTGTTTCCCAGGATGGATCAGGGCGTGAAATGGCACCGATGCAGTCATGTGACAAACTGGAGAAAGGGTTGTGGGAGGGGCCTGGAACAAAGAATGTTCCAGATTCCCCGGAAAAAGACAGGCGTTATTCAGTACTTGTACCTTTGCTGCTGTCATTTTAATTAATGACATTCCCGTTCCAGTTCTCTCTGTATTGAGAAACTATTGAAGGAGATTAAAGCCTGAACGACCATCTGTCAACGACCTGCCCTGTCTCTTGTGGGCAGGACATTCCCGGCAGAAACACTGACACAATGGAATACAGCGGGAAATGATTTTCCCTGGGAACACACAACCAGGAATACACAGCAGCTGTAAACGGTAGTAAACGGCAGAGTCACCATAGTCTCAGAGGGCCATTGGGCTGCTGTCTCATTAGAGAGAGGCAGCTGGTGGTGGTTTGACATGAGGGTCACCAGAGCTCAGGCGAGGGAAGAGGCCGAGAAGCTGGCACCTTCATGAGAACCTCAGCCTGGGCGGGAACTGAACACTCGCTGTCGACATCACTCTTCATGCCAACCCCTTCGTCATCCCTCAGTGTTGTCAGGCAGAGCCCAGCAATGAAGCATCATCAGGGCAGAGATGGAATGAGCAATGAAATGGATGAACTATAAAAAAGCCAACAGTCCTGATGGTCATTGAACTGAGGCCTTCAGAGCTGTCAGTCCTTTGTTCACATCAGGACTCTGTGCCATCATCCTGTGGATTTGGGAGGCATAGGAATTCCACATTGACTCCAGGAATGCAACGTCTTGTCTTTCTCCAAGAACAGAGACGGATCATCAGCAAAGTGATGGAAGGTGTCAGTAACAGTGCTACCAAGCAGCACCTGCTCAGCAATAACCTGCTCAGTTTGAGTTCCAACAGGGCCACCCAGCTCCTGACCTCATTACAGGAGGATCAACCATGGACAAAGAGCTGAATACCAGAGGTGAGGTGAGAGTGACAGCCCTTGGCATCAAAGCTGCATTCGACCGAGTGTGGCATCAAGGAACCTGAACAAAATTGGAACCAGTGAGAGTTGGGGAGATCTCTCTGCAGGTTGGAGTCATACAATGCTCAAAGGAAGATAGTGAAGATTGTTGGAGGTCAATCACCTCAGCGCAAGGACATTTCTAGAGGGGTTCCTCAGAAGAATGTTCCTTGGCACAACCATTTTCGGCTGCTTTATCAATGACAACCCCCTCTTCTGACCTTGTGACAGAGAGATGTTCACTGGAGATTGCTTCGTGTTCAGCACCATTCACAGCTCCTCACATCCTCAAGCAGTTTATGTCCAAATGTAGCAGCACCTGGGCAATACCCACATTTTGAAATGACAAGTAACGATTAACATTTATACCACACAAGTGCCAGGCCATGAAAATTTACAATAAAAGAGAATCGAAATATTGCTCCTCAACGTCCAGTTGCCACCACTGAATCCCCCCATTGTCACCACAAACTGACCTGGATGAGCTATATCACTGCTGTGGCTACGAGAGCAGGCTGGAGGATAGAGATCCTCACTTTTTCCACCTTAAGTTTAATTGACCATGTTCTTGCCCACTCACTCATTCTGCCCAATTACCCTTGAAACCACTTTGCATCTCTCTCTCACAGCACATGCTCCCAGCTCGCTTTGTGTCATCTGTGAACAGAGAAATGTCACATTTAGTCACCACGTCCAAATCGTTTATCCATATTGTAAACAGCTGCAGGCCCAGGTACGATCCTTATGGTAACTCCCTCATCACAAGCTGCCAACATGAGAATGACCTGTTTATTCCTGCTCTCTGTTTCCTGCCTGTTAACAAATCCCTGATCCATGCCACTGCACTTCCACCTGAGCTATGTGCTTTAAATGTGCTAAACCACCTCCTCTGGTGAACCTGATCAAACCGCATCATGCTGAGAGACCTAACATCTGTTAAAAAAAGCAGCACATTAGCACTCAGGATCCTGCTAACTCCTGTGATATCCGGCCTGTTGTGCCCAAAAATCGAAGGCTGGGAGTCAGCCTGTTCACTTCACAAAGACCATGGCAAGATCTCATGGCCCTGAGTAGACATCACCATTGAATCGGGGAACAGCCAATGACAAGGAAGCTGTTTCTAATGTTGGCTGGCAACTCCTCTATATTGTTACTGTTTTACTTCTTGATGAGTAGGTGTGTCAATGTGAGAATGTTTCTCATGTTTTAATTTAATTTTCTATCTCCCAGTTCATCCTCCTTGGAAACAAATGAGTTATGCATTAAAATCCTACGGTACCTGAACTGCAGCATGGTTTATTCATGAAATACCTGATGATGCTAAATTATATATTTGTAAGAGCTAATTTTCATTGAAAAATCATCAGATCAATGCAAACTGTTTTGGTGAGAAGATGTGATCAATTAAATTTTTTTTCTAACACTCATGATAATATTTTTGTATCTTTGTAGGACTAAAACTTCAGAAATCATTCGTAGAATGCGGTAAGGGTTTCATGTTAAAATGTTCAAATGCCATAAGAAATGTGGATTTTGGAATAATTGCAAGTATAATTGAACATGCTACATTTATTTTGCCTTTTACTGTCAGTCGTTAATATATATTGATGGTGTGATTAATACAATGTGCCTTTTTATGTTAAAATGCTTACTCAGGTTTCGTTTATTTTGACCTCATAATTCCAGGAGAAAACAATTGATAACTTACTTAGAAATGTTTTACGCTGAAAGAGTTAGTTTATTTGAGTCTATAATCCAACTGAAATCAGAATCAGATTGAAAGTGTTCTTGGAAAAAGAATGACAGATTTAACAGGTTGAGAAGGAAAATGAGAAATATAATTTTAAAAGACTTCTATTGTTTTAATTCAAATAAATAAATGCTTCAACAGTATTAACATCAGAATGCTGAAATGTATTTCTACCAATTTTCCAATGTGATTGAGATAACACATGATCCTGTGTTTGTTAATGAAAACAATGTGTCCAATGATGACAATCAATAGCTGAAAAAAAGCCCTGAATCCTAAGAGTCTGAAGTTGGTTTTAGAGACATCTCTGACAAAATTATATCCAAAAATACTCTTAGCTATGGTTATTTGTTTTCGTCTATTTCAAACTTACTTTAAGTTGACACATAAATTGTGGATTTCAGCAAAACTTTTGACAAGGTCCCACATGGGAGACTGATCAAGATGGTAAAAGCACATGGGATCCAGGGGAACTTGGCGTGATGGATCCACAATTAGTGGGAGGAGACAGAGGGTGGTGGGAGAAGGATGTTCACAAGAGGCTGCTGTCCAGTGGCATAGAGCAGGATCAGTTCTGTGTCCCTTATTGTTTGTGATTGAAATAAACAATGTAGATGTGAATGTTGGGGGCTTAGTGGGTGTGCTGATGCTTCGCAAGTTTGTAGACAACACGAAGATAGGCTGGTTGGGTAATATTGAGGAAGATGGGCTTAGTTTACAGGAGGATGTAAAGGGGTTGGGCAGATGGGCAGACCATTGGCAGAGGGAATTTAACCCTGAAAAGTGTGAGGTGCTGCATTTCAGAAGAAGATTCAGGACAAGGCAAGAATCAATGAGTCATGAACATTCGGAAGCTGAGAGGAACAGAGGAGTCTTGGGGTGCTGGTCCACAGGCCCCTGAAGAAGCAGGAGAGGTTAATAGGGTAATTAAGGTGGCATATGGGATGCTTGGCTTTAACAGGTGTGGCATCAGTTAGAAGAGCAGGGAGGTCATGCTGAAGCTGTACAGCACTGTGGTTAGGAGGGCTGTATGCAGTTCTGGTCACCTCACTGTAGGAAGGATATGATTGCCCTGTAGGGGGTGCAGAGGAGAGTCACTGGGAAGGTGCCTGGGATGGAGCATCGCAGCTATGAAGAGAAGCTGGATAGGTTCATGTTGTTTTTATGGAAATTAGAAAAGGCTGAGGTGGGCACCTGAGAGAGGTGTATGAGATTATGAGGGTACGGGCAGGGTGGGAGGGAAGCAGTACTGAAGAGTCAGTAACAAGGGGGAATAATTTTAGGTGAGAAGCAGAAAGTTTTGGGTGTATTTGAGGAAATCCCTTCTCAGCGGAGGGTGGTGGGAATCTGGAATGCACTGCCTGGAGGAGGGTATGAGAGAGGGAACCTCGCAGCCCTTAAAAACTATGTCATATCATTCAAGGCTCTGAGCCAAGAGCTGGGATTTGGGATTTGTGTAGACAGGATGGTGCAGAATCTACAGGGTCAGGGCCTTCTTCTGTGCTCCATGGGTCTGGGTGGAATGTCCTTTGGAGAGTCAGTGTGGACCCAAAATGACCTCCTTTTGCTCTGGAGGGACTCTGTGATTCAAAGTGCATCTGGCTGGGAAGTGCTCATTTCTTGTCCTGTGGCTTGTAATATTTTATATCTCGGGCATTTTTCTTCAAATAAACATTCTTCTGCTAAAACAGTTGCGGCCCCACGGGCTGGGTTGTTGTGTGAGAAATGGTTACGAGAGCAAACTCTTGTCTGTCTGTAATCAACAATAGCAGCTGCAGTTTCAGGGTGAGAACAGAAAGAGAGGAGTTTAAAGGAGAGACGAGAAGTGTTGATAACAGACTGAGAAAGAACATGCTCTTACAAACAGTCATAGTGATATACAGCACAGAAACAGACCCTTCAGTCCAACTCGATGCCAACCAAATAACTTACATAAATCTCGTGCCATTTGCCAGCAATTGGCCCATATCCCTTTAAACCCTTCAGTTCATATTCCCACTCAGGTCCCTTTTAAATGTTGTAATTGTCCCAGGCCCCACCACTTCCTCTGGCAGCCCACTCCATACACACACCACCCCATGTGTGAAAAAGTTACCCCTTCGGTCCCTTTTATATCTTCCCCCCTCACCTTAAACCTATGCACTCCCCCCAACCCAGGGATAAGCCCTTCCCCTTTACCGTTTCCATGGCCCTCAGGATTTTATAAACCTGTGCAAGCTCACCCCTCAGCCTCCAATGCATTGTTTCTCAGGGACTTCCCAAGCTCAGCACTGTCAATGCATTACTTTTGACATGATTGATATTGTTCAGCAACGTTTATATCACTCATAACGCTGACTGGTTTAATTTGTTTGAAAAGGACAGATTACATTCAATTGAGAAGCAGACAATGTGGAAAAATTGGAATGATTATGCCAATTAAATTTTTATTTTTAAAATTAAATTCCTTTCTACTTTATAAATCATTGGAGAGCACTTGTGGAGCTGGATTTTCGAATTGCACAATGTTACAGCACAGAAAGGAGCCATCCAGCCTGTCTTGTCTGTTCTGACTCTCTGTAACAACAATTCCCTGCTGTCACCTCATCCGCTGTTCCCCTGCAGCCCCGCAAACCGACACTCTTCAGGTCATCGTCTCATTCTCTTTTGAAAGATGCGATTGCTTCTGCCTCCAACAGACTCTCAGACATTGAATTCCAGATCCAGATTCTGTCTCAAAAAGATCGATATTTGATCGATGAGTGTCTGAAGGGCAGGAGTTGACATTGAGCTGACCCGGGGAGTATCAGAAGGGGAATGGGAATTGTTTTGGGACATGAGTTGGCATGGAGAGCAGGAAGGGCCGTGGGGATTGTGTGAAGCAATTAGAGAGTTTGGGGGTCGAGAGCCCCTGGTTTTATCACAGCTGGGGGAGGAAGTCCCAGAGAACCAAGGCAGGGCTTCTAACCAGCCCATCTCAGCCCTCGCCTGCTGCCTTGGTGGCCCAGGATCTGTTTCCAACGTCAGTCAAGCCCCACTCTGTCCCAGACTTTCCCACTGCACTCACCCCCATTCCATGTCCCCAACTCGCACACCCCAACCCACCACTGCCTTTGGAGGTAAAATTGCACAATTCAGGTCCTTTTTACTGAAGCGAGTCCAGAAACGTCCCGACTGGAGCGATCTGCCTCAGTAACAGTTGTCAAAATTTGGTTCTTAATTTCCAGTTTGTAATGAGCAATGCCACAGAAGGTGCATTCAGCAGTATCTAACACATTCAAACATGTCTGTTCAGAACCTTTCTCCAAATTATTTATGCTTCATGTCACAGCAAGTTCTTCAGTCTATTTATTATTTCTGTTTCCAGAGCGGAAGAGAATTTGTGCGTATAAAGGTAAGATCTTAACTTAAAAATATTTTAACACACAGAAAGGAAAGAAACTCAAAAGCCGAGAACTCAAAACAATGTACTAGTGAAAATTCCACAAGAATATGTGTCCATCAGAAACAGGAGCGGGACTGACCGCGGGAGTTTTCTCTGTCATTCACAAAGATCGTAGCTGATCTAGAGATAGTAGGAACTGCTTTTGCTGGAGTCTGAGATAACACAGTGTGGAGCTGGAGGAACACAGCAGGCCAGGGAGCATCAGAGGAGCAGGAAGACTGACGTTTCAGGTCTGCATCGTTCTTCAGAAATGGGGGAATGGAAGGAGATTCTGAAATAAATAGAGAGAGGGGACGGTGATGATAGAAGATGGATGGAGGACCATTGAGGTGAAGAGAAGATGGACAGCTCAAGGAGGCAGGGATGGAGCCAATAAAAGTGAGTGTAGGTGGGGATTTGGGATGGTTGGTCAGTTGAGGGAAGATGGACATGTCGAGGAGGTGGGGGTGAGCCTAGTAGGAAGGAAGTGGGGGTGGGGTTTGGGCAGTGAGGTGGGAGGAGCGGATAGATGGGAGAAAAGATGGACAGGTCAAGGAGGCGGGGACAAGAGGGGCTGGTCTTGGGATGAGGTTGGGGGTGGGGTGATTTTGAAGCTTTTAAAGTCCACTTTGAGACCATTGGAGGCCGGGTTCCCAAGCGGAATATGAGGTGCTGTTCTTCCAGCCTTCTGGTGGCATCGTTGTGGCAGTGGAGGAGACCCAGGATGGACATGTCATCCAAGTAGTGGGAGGGGGAGTTGAAGTGGTTTGCGATTGGGAGGTGCAGTCGTTTGGTGTTCCACAAAGCGGTCTCCATGCCTCCGCGTGGTTTCCCCGACGTACAGAAGGCCACATCGGGAACAGCGGATACAATGTACCACATTTAGTAGTTATGCAGGTGAACATCTGTTCAATGTGGAAGGTTTTCTTGGAGCCTGGGATGGGGGTGAGGCGGGAGGTGTAGGGGCAGGTGTAGCACTTCCTGCGGTGGCAGGGAAAGTCCGGGGTTTGTGGGGTTGGAGGGGAGTGTGGAGCAGACAAGGGAGCCACAGAGAGCACGGTCCCACCGGAAAGCAGATAAGGGTGGGGAGGGAAAAATATCCTTGGTCGTGGGCTCAGATTGCAGGAGGCGGAAGTGGCGGAGAATGATGCTTTGATTCCGTACGTTAATGGGATGGTGATCCATGAGGACGAGGGCAATTCTGTCTTGCTTGTTATTGCGGGGACGGGGTGTGAGGGCTGAGGTGCGGGAAAATCAAGAGATGTGGTCGAGGGCGTTTTCGACCACTCTGGACGGGTAATTGTGGTCCTTGAAAAACGACGACATCTGGAATGTCTAGGAATGGAGCACCTCACCTTGGGAGCAAATGCGGTGGAGGCAAAGGAATTGGGAATAGGGAATGGCAGTTTTGCAGGAAGGTGGGTGAGAGGAGGTGTATTCGAGGTAGCTGTGGGAGTCTGTGGGCTTCAAATGGACATCGATTTCCAGCTGGTGGCGTGAGATGGAGACAGAGAGGTCCAGGAAGGTGAGGGAGGTGTTGGAGATGGTCCAGGTGAACTTAAGGTTGGGTTGGAAGGTGTTAGTAAAGTGGGTGAAATGTTCGAGCTCCTCATGGGAGCATGAGGTGGCGCCGATACAGTCATCGATGGAACGGAGGAAGAGGTGGGGGATAGGGAACCGTGTAGCTATGGAAGAGGGACAGTTCCACGTGTCCTACAAAGAAGCAGGCATAGCTTGGGCCCATGTGGGTACCCATGGCCACCCCCTTTGTCTGTAGGAAATGGGAGGAATTGAAGGAGAAGTTGTTAAGGGTGAGGATGATTTTGGCTCACCGGATAAGGATGTTGGTGGAGGGGGGCTGGCCGGGCCTGCGGGACAGGAAGAAGCAGAGGCCCTTTAGGCCATCAGCATGGGGAATGCAGGTGTATAGGGACTGGAGATCCATGCTGAAGATGAGGTGTCGGGGACCGGGGAATTGGAAGTTTTGGAGGAGGTGGAGGGCATGGGTGGTGTCACAGATGTAGGCGGGGAGTTTCTGGACCAAGGGGGAGAAAATGGAGTCGAGAGAGGTGGAGATGAGTATGTGAAGCAGGAGCAGGCTGGGACAATGGGTCGACCAGAGCAGTCAGGTTTGTGGATTTTGGGAAGGAGATAGAAGTGGGCGATGCGGGGTTGGGGAATGATGAGGAAGGAGGCTGCGGTGGGAGGTGACCTGAGGTGATGAGGTTGTGGATGGTTTGGGAGATGATGGCTGGTTGTTCGGGGGTGGGGCCATGATCACAGGGGCGGTAGGAGGAGGTGTCTGGCCTCGGCAATGTAGAGTTCAGTGCACCATACTACAGCTGTACCTCTCTTGTCCACGGGTTTTATGCTGAGGTTGGGATTGGAGCGGAAGGAACAGAGGGCTGCACATTGTGCGGGGGAAAGGTTGGAGTGGGTGAGAAGGGTGGAGATGTTGAGGCGATTGATGACATGATGACAGTTGGAAATGAAGAGGCCAAGGGAGGCCAAGAGGTCATAGGGTGGTGTCCAGGAGGAAGGGGTGTGTTGGAGGTAGCACAAGGGGTCAGTGGCGGGAGGGTTAGACTCGCGATTAAGGAAGGACGTGCGGAGGCGGAAGAAAAGCTGGTCAGACTCCAGGCGTGAATCTTCCAGAGGGACCACTCTCTCCGTGACTCCCTTGTCCGCTCCACACTCCCCTCCAACCCCATCACACCCGGCACCTTCCCCTGCAACCGCAGGCAGTGCGACACCTGCCCTACACCTCCCCGCTCAGCCCCATCCCAGGCTCCAAGTAAATCTTCCACATCAAACAGATGTTCACCTGCACATCTGCTAATGTGGTATACTGTATCCATTGTACCCGGTGTGGCTTCCTCTACATTGGGGAAACCAAGCGGAGGCTTGGAGACCGCTTTGTGGAACACCTACACCCGGTTCGCAATAAACAACTGCACCTCCCAGTCGCGAACCACTTCAACTCCCCTTCCCACTCCTTAGACGACATGTCCATCCTAGGCCTCCTGCAGTGCCACAATGATGCCACCCGAAGGTTGCAGGAACAGCACCTCATATTCCGCTTGGGAACCCTGCAGCCCAATGGTTTGAATGTGAACATTACAAGCTTCAAAATCTCCTCAGCCCCAACATCATCCCAAGACCAGCCTATCTCGTCCCGGTCTGCTCTGCACTTATCAGGTCCTCTATCCACCTTCAACCATCGCCTCCTTCTCTCTATTTATTTCAGAGCTCCCTTCCCCTCCCCCATTTCTGAAACGTCGGCTTTCCCGTTCCTCTGATGCTGCCTGGCCTGCTGTGTTCATTCAGCCCTACACCTTGTTATCGTGGGTGATCTGATTGTCACCTTAACTCCGTTTTCCTGCCTGACTCCCACTACCTTTGACTCCCTCATTGATCAAAAACCTGTTTAACTCAGCTTCAAATAATATCAATGACCTGGTTTCCACTGCTGTCGGGGACAGAGAATTCTGAAGATTCATGATCCTGAGACACAACATTCCTCAGTTCATTGGCAGACCCCTTACTTTGAAACTCTGTCCCTGGTTCCAGACTCCCCCACGATGGGGGACAGCCTCTCAACTTCTACTCTGTCAGCAGCTTCACAGTCTTGTACATTTCAGTAAGAACCTCTCATTCCTCTAAACTCCAATAAGTACAGCCCCAGCCTGAAACCTTTCATCACAAGGAAACAGCTTCATCCCAGGAATCAACTGAGTGACCCCTCTCTGACCTGTCCCCAGTTTCAATGAAGCTCTTTCCCAATGGCCCCTCCTTCAGTCCAGCCAGTGCCAGCTGAATTCCTTTCGATGGCATTGGGGTTCAGGAGGGTTAGTTGGAATTTTCAGATCAGATTCAGTATTTCAGCTTTCAATTTTGTGAAAAACACATTTCAGTCCCACATGAGATTGGATAATAATGAATGTTAGTGGGACTCGAACAAACAGGAGCTTGTTCTCAGTGAGGCAGCTGCAGCAATATCCCATTGGATGTAAACTGAGAGAAAAAGCCTGGAAAAGGTTGGAATGACATAAAAGCAATGGCTTTAGAAATGTTTGGAGACTTGAGCGACATGGATTTGAATAATTTATTTTTTTAAATTATTTTTCATTTGCATCATTTGGGGTCTCTGTGAAGATCCACATTTATTACCTGCCTCAAACTACACTTCACAAACTGATGATAAACCACATTCTTGTGTCCTCACACACAATCCCCCCAACACATCCCTCCTCTCGCACACACATCACCCCGCCACACACGCCCCCCACCACATACACCCTACACGTCACCCCAACAAACGTCTGCACACACACACAGACACACACACACACACACACCACCCCCACCGACACCCATGTAACCCAGCCGCGACACACGTTTCGCCCAACATGCACTCACATCCCAACAATCGTTCCACACCCACATATCCCGGACAGACTCAAATCCGTCTGCTCCACACACATGCAATTCCCTGCCACACATACACATATCCTTCCTATACCCCCCAGCACAGACACTGCTCCTCCAGGACACACCCCACACACAGACCCAGCCCCTCGCCCCACCTGGACACATCCATCCCCCGCAAACGATCAGCCCCAAACACCCAAATCCCCCTCCCAAACACACACATTCCCCCACCCCCCACTCACAAAACGCTCACCCCTGCCATGCACACATCCAGCCATGGAGTCATACCACAGGGAAACAGGCCCTTGGGCCCATCGTGTCCATACTGACCTGATATCCGAAACGGAATTTGTCCTATTTGCCTGCATTTCCCCCTGAGACACACACACCCCTCACACGTACAGATATCCCCTCCCCACAGATCCTTGAAAGTTGCCACCCAGGCTGACAGGTCTGTTAAGAAGGCATACAGTGTTTTAGCTTTTATTAATAGAGGGATCGAGTTCCGGAACCAAGAGGTTATGCTGAAGCTGTACAAAACTCTGGTGAGGCCGCACTTGGAGTATTGCGTACTGTTCTGGTCACCTCATTATAAGAAGGATGTGGAAGCTTTGGAAAGGGTGCAGAGGAGATTTACTAGGATGTTGCCTGGTATGGAGGGAAGGTCTTACGAGGAAAGGCTGAGGGACTTGAGGCTGTTTTTGTTAGAGAGAAGAAGGTTGAGAGGTGAATTAATTGAAACATATAAAATAATCAGAGGGTTAGATAGGGTGGATAGGGAGAGCCTTTTTCCTAGGATGGTGACGGGAGCATGAGGGGGCATAGCTTTAAATTGAGGGGTGGAAGATATAGGACAGATGTCAGAGGTAGTCTCTTTACTCAGAGAGTAGTAAGGGAATGGAACGCTTTGCCTGCAACAGTAGTAGATTCGCCAACTTTAGGTACATTTAAGTTGTCATTGAACAAGCATATGGACGCACATGGAATAGTGTAGGTTAGATGGGCTTGAGATCGGACTGACAGGTCGGCACAACATCGAGGGCCGAAGGGCCTGTACTGTGCTGTAATGCTCACACACACACTGACTCTCAGACACACACACACTCACAGACACACACACACAGGCACACAGACTCTCAGACACACACACTCGCTCTCAGACACACACACACACACACACACACACACACACACACTGACTCTCAGACACACACACACTGACTCTCAGACACACACTCACACACACACTCTCAGACACACACACACAGACTCTCAGACACACACTCACGAACACACACAGACACACACACACTCAGGAACACACACAGACATACAGACTCTCAGACACACACACACTCTCAGACACACACACACACAGACACACACACACAGACACACACACACACTCAGGAACACACACAGACACACACACACACTCAGACACACACACAGGCACACACACAGACACAAACTCACACTCACAGACACGCACACACACACTCACAGACACACACTCTCACAGACACACACACACAGACACACTCACAGTCACACACACTCACAGACACAAACACACACTCACAGACACGCACACACACTCACAGACACACACACAGTCACACACACACACATACAGTCACACACACACACATACAGTCACACACACACTGACTCTCAGACACACACACACACTCAGACACACACACACACACTCACAGACACACATACAGCCACACACACTCTCAGACACACTCACACAGACACACTCACACACACACTCACAGACACACACACTCACAGACACACTGACACACACACTGACACTCTCAGACACACACACTGACACGCACACACTGACACACACACATACACTCTCAGACACACACACACACACTCACAGACACACACACACACTCACAGACACACACACACACTCAGACACATACACACACATTCACAGACACACACTCACTCACAGACAGACACACTCTCAGACACACAAACACTCATAGACACAGACATACACACACACACACATACTCTCACACTCTCAGACACTCACAGACACTCACACTCTCAGACACACACACACACACACACACACACGTTCTCAGACACACACACACACACGTTCTCAGACACACACACACACACTCACAGACACACAGACACTCACACTCTCACACTCACAGACACACACACACACACAGACACGCACACGCACAGAGACACACACTGACACACACACTGACACTCTCAGACACACACACACTCTCACAGACACACACACACACACTCAGACACATACACACACATTCATAGACACACACACACACACTCACAGACAGACACTTAGACACACACACACTCACAGACACACACACACATACTCACAGACACTCACACTCACACACACACTCTCAGACACACACACACTCACAGACACACATGCACACTCACAGACAGACAGACACACACACATTCACAGACACTCTCAGACACACACTCACAGACACTCTCAGACACACACTCGCACAGACACACTGACACAAACACACACAGACTCTCAGACACACACACACACTGACTCTCAGACACACACACTCTCAGACACACACACACACACACACTGACTCTCAGACACACACTCACGAACACACACACACACACACACACACTCAGGAACACACACAGACACACACACACTCAGACACACACACAGGCACACACACTCACAGACACAAACTCACACTCACAGACACGCACACACACACTCACAGACACACACACACAGACACAGACACAGACACACACATACAGTCACACACACACTGACTCTCAGACACACACACACTCGGACACACACACTCACAGTCACACATACAGCCACACACACTCACAGATACACACTGACACACAGACACACACACACACATACACTCTCAGACACACACACTGACACACACACACATACACTCTCAGACACACACACACTCAGACACATACACACACATTCACAGACACACACACACAGACACATACACACACATTCACAGACACACACTCACTCACAGACAGACACACTCTCAGACACACAAACTGACACACACACGCACACACAGCCACACACACACACACTCTCAGACACACACACACTCACAGACACACACACACTCATAGACACAGACATACACACACACACACACACACACACATACTCTCACACTCTCAGACACTCACAGACACTGACACACACACACTCACAGACACACAGACACTCACACTCACAGACACACACACTCACACAAACTCAACACACTCACAGACACACACACACACACTCACAGACACACAGACACTCACACTCACACACTCACAGACACACAGTCACACAAACTCAACACACCCACAGACACACACACTCAAGGACACACACTCACAGACACACACACTCACACACTCACAGACAGACACTTAGACACACACACACACTCACAGACACACACACACATACTCACAGACACTCACACTCACACACACACTCTCAGACACACACACACTCACAGACACACATGCACACTCACAGACAGACAGACACACACACATTCACAGACACTCTCAGACACACACTCACAGACACTCTCAGACACACACTCGCACAGACACACTGACACACACACACAGACGTACACACTCTCAGACACACACTCACACACACACACACACTCAGGAACACACACAGACTCTCAGACACACACACGAACACACACTCAGGAACACACACAGACTCTCAGACACACACACGAACACACACAGACACACACACACACTCAGGAACACACACAGACTCTCAGACACACACACACACACTGACTCTCAGACACACACACACACACACACACAGACTCTCAGACACACACACACTGACACACACACACATACACTCTCAGACACACAAACTGACACACACACGCACACACTGACACACGCACACACTGACATACGCACACACTGACACACTCAGACACACATACACACACACAGACTCGCAGACACACAGACTCTCAGACACACACTCACGAACACACACAGACACACACATACACTCAGGAACACACACAGACACACACACACACTCAGACACACACACAGGCACACACACTCACAGACACAAACTCACACTCACAGACACGCACACACACACTCACAGACACACACACACACTCACACAGTCACACACACAATCACTCACACACAGACACACACATACAGTCACACACACACTGACTCTCAGACACACACACACTCAGACACACACACACACACTCACACACACACACTCACAGTCACACATACAGCCACACACACTCACAGACACACTCAGACACACACACACTCACAGACACACACACACACTCAGACACATACACACACATTCACAGACACACACACACACTCAGACACATACACACACATTCACAGACACACACACACACTCAGACACATACACACACATTCACAGACACACACACACAGACACACACTCACTCACAGACAGACACACTCTCAGACACACAAACACTCATAGACACAGACATACACACACACACATACTCTCACACTCTCAGACACTCACACTCTCAGACACACACACACACACACACGTTCTCAGACACACACACACACACACACACACTGACACACACACACACTCACAGACACACAGACACTCACACTCTCACACTCACAGACACACACACACACACACACTCTCAGACACGCACACGCACAGAGACACACACTGACACAGACACTGACTCTCTCAGACACACACACATTCTCACAGACACATACTCACAGACACACAAACTGACACACACACTCACTCACAGACACACACACTCACAGACACACACACTCACAGACACACACACTCACAGACACACACACGCACACACTGACACACACACATACACTCTCAGACACACAAACTGACACACACACGCACACACTGACATACACTCTCAGACACACAAACACTCATAGACACAGACATACACACACACACATACTCTCACACTCTCAGACACTCACAGACACTCACACTCTCAGACACACACACACACACATGTTCTCAGACACACACACACACACTGACACACACACACACACTCACAGACACACAGACACTCACACTCTCACACTCACAGACACACACACACACACACACACACAGACACGCACACGCACAGAGACACACACTGACACTCTCAGACACACACACACTCTCACAGACACACACACACACACACTCAGACACATACACACACATTCATAGACACACACACACACTCACATACAGACACTTAGACACACACACACTCACAGACACACACACACATACTCACAGACACTCACACTCACACACACACTCTCAGACACACACACACTCACAGACACACATGCACACTCACAGACAGACAGACACACACACATTCACAGACACTCTCAGACACACACTCACAGACACTCTCAGACACACACTCGCACAGACACACTGACACACACACACACAGACACACACACACAGACTCTCAGACACACACACACACTGACTCTCAGACACACACACTCTCAGACACACACACACACACACACTGACTCTCAGACACACACTCACGAACACACACACACACACACACACACACACTCAGGAACACACACAGACACACACACACTCAGACACACACACAGGCACACACACTCACAGACACAAACTCACACTCACAGACACGCACACACACACTCACAGACACACACAGACACAGACACAGACACACACATACAGTCACACACACACTGACTCTCAGACACACACACACTCGGACACACACACTCACAGTCACACATACAGCCACACACACTCACAGATACACACTGACACACAGACACACACACACACATACACTCTCAGACACACACACTGACACACACACACATACACTCTCAGACACACACACACACTCAGACACATACACACACATTCACAGACACACACTCACTCACAGACAGACACACTCTCAGACACACAAACTGACACACACACGCACACACAGCCACACACACACACACTCTCAGACACACACACACTCACAGACACACACACACTCATAGACACAGACATACACACACACACACACACACACACACATACTCTCACACTCTCAGACACTCACAGACACTGACACACACACACTCACAGACACACAGACACTCACACTCACAGACACACACACTCACACAAACTCAACACACTCACAGACACACACACACACACTCACAGACACACAGACACTCACACTCACACACTCACAGACACACAGACACACACAGTCACACAAACTCAACACACCCACAGACACACACACTCAAGGACACACACTCACAGACACACACACACACACACACTCACACACTCACAGACACTTAGACACACACACACACACTCACAGACACACACACACATACTCACAGACACTCACACACTCACAGACACTTAGACACACACACACACTCACAGACACACACACACATACTCACAGACACTCACACTCACACACACACTCTCAGACACACACACACTCACAGACACACATGCACACTCACAGACAGACAGACACACACACATTCACAGACACTCTCAGACACACACTCACAGACACTCTCAGACACACACTCGCACAGACACACTGACACACACACACAGACGCACACACTCTCAGACACACACTCACACACACACACACACTCAGGAACACACACAGACTCTCAGACACACACACGAACACACACTCAGGAACACACACAGACTCTCAGACACACACACGAACACACACAGACACACACACACACTCAGGAACACACACAGACTCTCAGACACACACACACACACTGACTCTCAGACACACACACACACACACACACAGACTCTCAGACACACACACACTGACACACACACACATACACTCTCAGACACACAAACTGACACACACACGCACACACTGACACACGCACACACTGACATACGCACACACTGACACACTCAGACACACATACACACACACAGACTCGCAGACACACAGACTCTCAGACACACACTCACGAACACACACAGACACACACATACACTCAGGAACACACACAGACACACACACACACTCAGACACACACACAGGCACACACACTCACAGACACAAACTCACACTCACAGACACGCACACACACACTCACAGACACACACACACACTCACACAGTCACACACACAATCACTCACACACAGACACACACATACAGTCACACACACACTGACTCTCAGACACACACACACTCAGACACACACACACACACACACTCACAGTCACACATACAGCCACACACACTCACAGACACACTCAGACACACACACACTCACAGACACACACACACACTCAGACACATACACACACATTCACAGACACACACACACACTCAGACACATACACACACATTCACAGACACACACACACAGACACACACTCACACATTCACAGACACACACACACAGACACACACTCACTCACAGACAGACACACTCTCAGACACACAAACACTCATAGACACAGACATACACACACACACATACTCTCACACTCTCAGACACTCACACTCTCAGACACACACACACACACACACACACACACGTTCTCAGACACACACACACACACACACACACACTGACACACACACACACTCACAGACACACAGACACTCACACTCTCACACTCACAGACACACACAGACACACACACTCTCAGACACGCACACGCACAGAGACACACACTGACACAGACACTGACTCTCTCAGACACACACACATTCTCACAGACACATACTCACAGACACACAAACTGACACACACACTCACTCACAGACACACACACTCACAGACACACACACTCTCAGACACACACTCACGAACACACACAGACACACACACACTCAGGAACACACACAGACATACAGACTCTCAGACACACACACACTCTCAGACACACACACACACACACACACAGACACACACACACAGACACACACACACACTCAGGAACACACACAGACACACACACACACTCAGACACACACACAGGCACACACACAGACACAAACTCACACTCACAGACACGCACACACACACTCACAGACACACACTCTCACAGACACACACACACAGACACACTCACAGTCACACACACTCACAGACACAAACACACACTCACAGACACGCACACACACTCACAGACACACACACAGTCACACACACACACATACAGTCACACACACACACATACAGTCACACACACACTGACTCTCAGACACACACACACACTCAGACACACACACACACACTCACAGACACACATACAGCCACACACACTCTCAGACACACTCACACAGACACACTCACACACACTCACACACACACTCACAGACACACACACTCACAGACACACTGACACACACACTGACACTCTCAGACACACACACTGACACGCACACACTGACACACACACATACACTCTCAGACACACACACACACACTCACAGACACACACACACACTCACAGACACACACACACACTCAGACACATACACACACATTCACAGACACACACTCACTCACAGACAGACACACTCTCAGACACACAAACACTCATAGACACAGACATACACACACACACATACTCTCACACTCTCAGACACTCACAGACACACTCTCAGACACACACACACACACACACACGTTCTCAGACACACACACACACACACGTTCTCAGACACACACACACACACACACTGACACACACACACACTCACAGACACACAGACACTCACACTCTCACACTCACAGACACACACACACACAGACACGCACACGCACAGAGACACACACTGACACAGACACTGACACTGTCAGACACACACACATTCTCACAGACACATACTCACAGACACACAAACTGACACACACACTCACTCACAGACACACACACTCTCAGACACACACACTCACAGACACACACACGCACACACTGACACACACACATACACTCTCAGACACACAAACTGACACACACACGCACACACTGACATACGCACAAACTGACACACACACTGACACTCTCAGACACACACACACACTCAGACACATACACACACATTCATAGACACACACACACACACACACACACACACTCACACACTCACAGACAGACACTTAGACACACACACACACACTCACAGACACACACACACATACTCACAGACACTCACACTCACACACACACTCTCAGACACACACACACTCACAGACACACATGCACACTCACAGACAGACACACACACATTCACAGACACTCTCAGACACACACTCACAGACACTCTCAGACACACACTCGCACAGACACACTGACACACACACACAGACGCACACACTCTCAGACACACACTCACACACACACACACACTCAGGAACACACACAGACTCTCAGACACACACACGAACACACACAGACACACACACACACTCAGGAACACACACAGACTCTCAGACACACACACACACACTGACTCTCAGACACACACACACACACACACAGACTCTCAGACACACACACACACACACACAGACTCTCAGACACACACACACACACACTGACACACACACACATACACTCTCAGACACACAAACTGACACACACGCACACACTGACACACGCACACACTGACATACGCACACACTGACACACTCAGACACACATACACACACACAGACTCTCAGACACACAGACTCTCAGACACACACTCACGAACACACACAGACACACACATACACTCAGGAACACACACAGACACACACACACACACTCAGACACACACACAGGCACACACACTCACAGACACAAACTCACACTCACAGACACGCACACACACACTCACAGACACACACTCTCAAAGACACACACACAGACACACACAATCACTCACACACAGACACACACATACAGTCACACACACACTGACTCTCAGACACACACACACTCAGACACACACACTCACAGTCACACATACAGCCACACACACTCACACACACTCTCAGACACACACACACTCACAGACACACACACACACTCAGACACATACACACACATTCACAGACACACACACACACACTCAGACACATACACACACATTCACAGACACACACACACAGACACACACTCACTCACAGTCAGACACACTCTCAGACACACAAACACTCATAGACACAGACATACACACACACACATACTCTCACACTCTCAGACACTCACACTCTCAGACACACACACACACGTTCTCAGACACACACACACTGACACACACACACACTCACAGACACACAGACACTCACACTCTCACACTCACAGACACACACACACACACACTCTCAGACACGCACACGCACAGAGACACACACTGACACAGACACTGACACTCTCAGACACACACACATTCTCACAGACACATACTCACAGACACACAAACTGACACACACACTCACTCACGGACACACACACTCACAGACACACACATGCACACACTGACACACACACATACACTCTCAGACACACAAACTGACACACACACGCACACACTGACATACACTCTCAGACACACAAACACTCATAGACACAGACATACACACACACACATACTCTCACACTCTCAGACACTCACAGACACTCACACTCTCAGACACACACACACACACATGTTCTCAGACACACACACACACACTGACACACACACACACTCACAGACACACAGACACTCACACTCTCACACTCACAGACACACACACACACACACACACAGACACGCACACGCACAGAGACACACACTGACACTCTCAGACACACACACACTCTCACAGACACACACACACACACACTCAGACACATACACACACATTCATAGACACACACACACACACTCACATACAGACACTTAGACACACACACACTCACAGACACACACACACATACTCACAGACACTCACACTCACACACACACTCTCAGACACACACACACTCACAGACACACATGCACACTCACAGACAGACAGACACACACACATTCACAGACACTCTCAGACACACACTCACAGACACTCTCAGACACACACTCGCACAGACACACTGACACACACACACACAGACACACACACACAGACTCTCAGACACACACACACACTGACTCTCAGACACACACACTCTCAGACACACACACACACACACACTGACTCTCAGACACACACTCACGAACACACACACACACACACACACACACTCAGGAACACACACAGACACACACACACTCAGACACACACACAGGCACACACACTCACAGACACAAACTCACACTCACAGACACGCACACACACACTCACAGACACACACACACAGACACAGACACAGACACACACATACAGTCACACACACACTGACTCTCAGACACACACACACTCGGACACACACACTCACAGTCACACATACAGCCACACACACTCACAGATACACACTGACACACAGACACACACACACACATACACTCTCAGACACACACACTGACACACACACGCACACACAGCCACACACACACACACTCTCAGACACACACACACTCACAGACACACACACTCTCAGACACACAAACTGACACACACACGCACACACAGCCACACACACACACACTCTCAGACACACACACACTCACAGACACACACACACTCATAGACACAGACATACACACACACACACACACACACACATACTCTCACACTCTCAGACACTCACAGACACTGACACACACACACTCACAGACACACAGACACTCACACTCACAGACACACACACTCACACAAACTCAACACACTCACAGACACACACACACACACTCACAGACACACAGACACTCACACTCACACACTCACAGACACACAGACACACACAGTCACACAAACTCAACACACCCACAGACACACACACTCAAGGACACACACTCACAGACACACACACACACACACACTCACAGACACTTAGACACACACACACACACTCACAGACACACACACACATACTCACAGACACTCACACACTCACAGACACTTAGACACACACACACACTCACAGACACACACACACATACTCACAGACACTCACACTCACACACACACTCTCAGACACACACACACTCACAGACACACATGCACACTCACAGACAGACAGACACACACACATTCACAGACACTCTCAGACACACACTCACAGACACTCTCAGACACACACTCGCACAGACACACTGACACACACACACAGACGCACACACTCTCAGACACACACTCACACACACACACACACTCAGGAACACACACAGACTCTCAGACACACACACGAACACACACAGACACACACACACACTCAGGAACACACACAGACTCTCAGACACACACACACACACTGACTCTCAGACACACACACACACACACACACAGACTCTCAGACACACACACACTGACACACACACACATACACTCTCAGACACACAAACTGACACACACACGCACACACTGACACACGCACACACTGACATACGCACACACTGACACACTCAGACACACATACACACACACAGACTCGCAGACACACAGACTCTCAGACACACACTCACGAACACACACAGACACACACATACACTCAGGAACACACACAGACACACACACACACTCAGACACACACACAGGCACACACACTCACAGACACAAACTCACACTCACAGACACGCACACACACACTCACAGACACACACACACACTCACACAGTCACACACACAATCACTCACACACAGACACACACATACAGTCACACACACACTGACTCTCAGACACACACACACTCAGACACACACACACACACACACTCACAGTCACACATACAGCCACACACACTCACAGACACACTCAGACACACACACACTCACAGACACACACACACACTCAGACACATACACACACATTCACAGACACACACACACACTCAGACACATACACACACATTCACAGACACACACACACAGACACACACTCACACATTCACAGACACACACACACAGACACACACTCACTCACAGACAGACACACTCTCAGACACACAAACACTCATAGACACAGACATACACACACACACATACTCTCACACTCTCAGACACTCACACTCTCAGACACACACACACACACACACGTTCTCAGACACACACACACACACGTTCTCAGACACACACACACACACACACACACACACACACACTGACACACACACACACTCACAGACACACAGACACTCACACTCTCACACTCACAGACACACACAGACACACACACTCTCAGACACGCACACGCACAGAGACACACACTGACACAGACACTGACTCTCTCAGACACACACACATTCTCACAGACACATACTCACAGACACACAAACTGACACACACACTCACTCACAGACACACACACTCACAGACACACACACTCACAGACACACACACGCACACACTGACACACACACATACACTCTCAGACACACAAACTGACACACACACGCACACACTGACATACACTCTCAGACACACAAACACTCATAGACACAGACATACACACACACACATACTCTCACACTCTCAGACACTCACAGACACTCACACTCTCACACACACACACACACACACACACACGTTCTCAGACACTCACAGACACACAATCACACTCTCACACTCTCAGACACTCACAGACACTCACACTCTCAGACACACACACACACACACACACACACACACACACACACGTTCTCAGACACACACACACACTGACACACTCACAGACACACAGACACTCACACTCTCACACTCACAGACACACACACGCACACGCACAGAGACACACACTGACACACACACTGACACTCTCAGACACACACACTCTCACAGACACACACACACACACACTCAGACACATACACACACATTCATAGACACACACACACACACATTCTCACAGACAGACACTTAGACACATACACACTCACAGACACACACACATACTCACAGACACTCACACTCACACACACACTCTCAGACACACACACACTCACATACAGACAGACACACACACATTCACAGACACTCTCAGACACACACTCACAGACACTCTCAGACACACACTCGCACAGACACACTGACACACACACACACAGACACACACTCACGAACACACACAGACACACACACACACTCAGGAACACACACAGACTCTCAGACACACACACACACTGACTCTCAGACACACACACTCTCAGACACACACACACACAGACTCTCAGACACACACACACACACACACACTGACTCTCAGACACACACTCACGAACACACACAGACACACACACACTCAGGAACACACACAGACACACACACACTCAGACACACACACAGGCACACACACTCACAGACACAAACTCACACTCACAGACACGCACACACACACTCACAGACACACACACACAGACACAGACACACACATACAGTCACACACACACTGACTCTCAGACACACACACACTCGGACACACACACTCACAGTCACACATACAGCCACACACACTCACAGATACACACTGACACACAGACACACACACACATACACTCTCAGACACACACACTGACACACACACATACACTCTCAGACACACACACACTCAGACACATACACACACATTCACAGACACACACACACGCACACTCAGACACATACACACACATTCACAGACACACACTTACTCACAGACACACTCTCAGACACACACACACACACAGACACACAAACACACACACAGCCACACACACACACAGACACACACACACTCATAGACACAGACATACACACACACACACACACACACACATACTCTCACACTCTCAGACACTCACAGACACTGACACACACACACTCACAGACACACAGACACTCACACTCACAGACACACAAACTCACACAAACTCAACACACTCACAGACACACACACACACACACTCACAGACACACAGACACTCACACTCACACACTCACAGACACACAGACACACACAGTCACACAAACTCAACACACCCACAGACACACACACTCAAGGACACACACTCACAGACACACACACACACACACTCACACACTGACTCTCAGACACACACTCACGAACACACACAGACACACACACACTCAGGAACACACACAGACACACACACACTCAGACACACACACAGGCACACACACTCACAGACACAAACTCACACTCACAGACACGCACACACACACTCACACACACACAGACACAGACACACACATACAGTCACACACACACTGACTCTCAGACACACACACACTCAGACACACACACTCACAGTCACACATACAGCCACACACACTCACAGATACACACTGACACACAGACACACTCACACAGACACACACACACACACACTCTCAGACACACACACTGACACACACGCACACACTGACACACACACATACACTGACACACACACATACACTGACACACACACATACACTCTCAGACACATACACACACATTCACAGACACACACACACACACACTCAGACACATACACACACATTCACAGACACACTCACACAGACACACACTCACTCACAGACAGACACACACACACAGACACACAAACACACACATCCACACACACACACAGCCACACACACACACACTCACAGACACAGACATACACACACACACACACACATACTCTCACACTCTCAGACACTCACACTCACAGACACACACACACTCACAGACATACACACTCTCAGACACACACACACACACACGTTCTCAGACACACACACACACTGACACACACACACACTCACAGACACACAGACCCTCACACTCACACAAACTCAACACACTCACAGACACACACACACACACTCACAGACACTCACACTCACACACTCACAGACACACACAGTCACACAAACTCAACACACCCACAGAAACACACACTCAAGGACACACACTCACAGACACACACACACACACACACACTCTCAGACACACACACACACACTGACTCTCAGACATACACTCACGAACACACACAGACACACACACTCAGGAACACACACAGACACACACACACACAGGCACACACACACACTCACAGACACACAGACACTCACACTCACACAAACTCAACACACTCACAGACACACACACTCACAGACACTCACACTCACACACTCACAGACACACACAGTCACACAAACTCAACACACCCACAGAAATACACACTCAAGGACACACACTCACAGACACACACACACACACACACACTCTCAGACACACACACACACTGACTCTCAGACACACACTCACGAACACACACAGACACACACACACTCAGGAACACACACAGACACACACACACACAGGCACACACACTCACAGACACAAACTCACACTCACAGACACGCACACACACACTCACACACACACAGACACAGACACACACATACAGTCACACACACACTGACTCTCAGACACACACACACTCAGACACACACACTCACAGTCACACACACTCACAGTCACACATACAGCCACGCACACTCACAGATACACACTGACACACAGACACACTCACACAGACACACACACACACTCTGAGACACACACACTGACACACACGCACACACTGACACACACACATACACTGACACACACACATACACTCTCAGACACACACACACACACTCAGACGCATACACACACATTCACAGACACACACACACACACTCAGACACATACACACACATTCACAGACACACTCACACACAGACACACTCTCAGACACACACACACAGACACACAAACACACACAGCCACACACACACACACTCTCAGACACACACACACTCACAGACACAGACATACACACACACACACACACACACATACTCTCACACTCTCAGACACTCACAGACACTCGCAGACATACACACTCTCAGACACACACACACACACACGTTCTCAGACACACACACACACTCACAGACACACAGACACTCACACTCACAGACACACACACACTCACACAAACTCAACACACTCACAGACACACACACACTCACAGACACACAGACACTCACACTCACAGACACACACAGTCACACAAACTCAACACACCCACAGAAACACACACTCAAGGACACACACTCACAGACACACACACACACACACACACACTCTCAGACACACAAACACACACACACTGACTCTCAGACACACACTCACGAACACACACAGACACACACACACTCAGGAACACACACAGGCACACACACTCACAGACACAAACTCACACTCACAGACACGCACACACACACAGACACACACATACAGTCACACACACACTGACTCTCAGACACACACACACTCAGACACACACACTCAGACACACACACTCACAGTCACACATACAGCCACACACACTCACAGATACACACTGACACACAGACACACTCACACAGACACACACACACATACACTCTCAGACACACACACTGACACACACACATACACTCTCAGACACACACACACACTCAGACACATACACACACATTCACAGACACACACACACACACACTCAGACACATACACACACATTCACAGACACACACTCACTCACAGACAGACACACTCTCAGACACACACACACAGACACACAAACACACACACAGCCACACACACACACTCTCAGACACACACACACTCACAGACACACACACACTCATAGACACAGACATACATACACACACACACACACACACACATATTCTCACACTCTCAGACACTCACAGACACTGACACACACACACTCACAGACACTCACACTCACACAGACACACACAGTCACACAAACTCAACACACCCACAGACACACACACTCAAGGACACACACTCACAGACACACACACACACACACACACTCACACACTGACTCTCAGACACACACTCACGAACACACACAGACACACACACACTCAGGAACACACACAGACACACACACACTCAGACACACACACAGGCACACACACTCACAGACACAAACTCACACTCACAGACACGCACACACACACTCACACACACACAGACACAGACACACACATACAGTCACACACACACTGACTCTCAGACACACACACACTCAGACACACACACTCACAGTCACACATACAGCCACACACACTCACAGATACACAATGACACACAGACACACTCACACAGACACACACACACACACACTCTCAGACACACACACTGACACACACGCACACACTGACACACACACATACACTGACACACACACATACACACACATTCACAGACACACTCACACAGACACACACTCACTCACAGACAGACACACTCTCAGACACACACACACAGACACACAAACACACACATCCACACACACACACAGCCACACACACACACACTCACAGACACAGACATACACACACACACATACATAATCTCACACTCTCAGACACTCACACTCACAGACACACACACACTCACAGACATACACACTCTCAGACACACACACACACGTTCTCAGACACACACACACACTCACAGACACACAGACACTCACACTCACACAAACTCAACACACTCACAGACACACACACACTCACAGACACTCACACTCACACACTTACAGACACACACAGTCACACAAACTCAACACACCCACAGAAACACACACTCAAGGACACACACTCACAGACACACACAGACACACACACACACACACACACACACACTGACTCTCAGACACACACTCACGAACACACACAGACGCACACACACTCAGGAACACACACAGACACACACACACTCAGACACACACACAGGCACACACACTCACAGACACAAACTCACACTCACAGACACGCACACACACACTCACACACACACAGACACAGACACACACATACAGTCACACACACACTGACTCTCAGACACACACACACTCAGACACACACACTCACAGTCACACATACAGCCACGCACACTCACAGATACACACTGACACACAGACACACTCACACAGACACACACACACACTCTCAGACACACACACGCACACACTGACACACACACATACACTCTCAGACACACACACACACACTCAGACGCATACACACACATTCACAGACACACACACACACACACTAAGACACATACACACACACACACACACACACACTCTCAGACACACACACACACACACACTGACTCTCAGACACACACTCACGAACACACACAGGCACACACACTCACAGACACAAACTCACACTCACAGACACGCACACACACACACACACACACAGACACACACATACAGTCACACACACACTGACTCTCAGACACACACACACTCAGACACACACACTCACAGTCACACATACAGCCACACACACTCACAGATACACACTGACACACTCACACAGACACACACACACACACTCTCAGACACACACACGCACACACTGACACACACACACACTGACACACACACATACACTCTCAGACACACACACACACACTCAGACACATACACACACATTCACAGACACACACACACACTCAGACACATACACACACATTCACAGACACACTCACACAGACACACACTCACTCACAGACAGACACACTCTCAGACACACACACACAGACACACAAACACTCTCAGACACACACACACTCACAGACACAGACATACACACAAACACACACACTCTCACACTCTCAGACACTCACACTCACAGACACACACACACTCACAGACATACACACTCTCAGACACACACACACACACGTTCTCAGACACACACACACACTGACACACACACACACACTCACAGACACTCACACTCACAGACACACACAGTCACACAAACTCAACACACCCACAGACACACACAGAAACACACACTCAAGGACACACACTCAAAGACACACACACACACACACACACACACACACACTCTCAGACACACACACACTCAGGAACACACACAGACACACACACACTCAGACACACACACAGGCACACACACTCACAGACACGCACACACACACACACACACACAGACACAGACACACACATACAGTCACACACACACTGACTCTCAGACACACACACACTCAGACACACACACTCACAGTCACACATACAGCCACACACACTCACAGATACACACTGACACACAGACACACTCACACAGACACACACACATACTCTGAGACACACACACTGACACACACGCACACACTGACACACACACATACACTGACACACACACACATACACTCTCAGACACACACACACACACTCAGACACATACACACACATTCACAGACACACACACACAGACACACACTCACTCACAGACAGACACACTCTCAGACACACACACAAACACACACAGCCACACACACACACACTCTCAGACACACACACACTCACAGACACAGACATACACACACACACACACACACATACTCTCACACTCTCAGACACTCACACTCACAGACATACACACTCTCAGACACACACACACAGACACACACACTCACACAAACTCAACACACAGACACTCACACTCACAGACACACACAGTCACACAAACTCAACACACCCACAGACACACACAGAAACACACACTCAAGGACACACACTCACAGCCACACACACACACACACTCTCAGACACACACACACACTCACAGCCACACAGTCTCTCAGACACAGTCTCTCAGACACACACACACATGCTCACACACACACATACACAGATACACACTCACACTCAGTCACAGACACTCTCAGACACACACACACACACACACACACACACTGACTCTCAGACACACACACTCTCAGACACACACACACAGACACACACACTCGCACTCACAGACAGACACACTCTCAGACACACACTCACACACTCTCAGACACCCACATACACACTCACTGACACACACAAACTCACAGACACACAGCCACACACACTCTCAGACACACACACACACTCTCAGACACACAGTCTCTCAGACACACACACGCACTGACACACACACACTCACACACACACACACTCACTCACACACTCACACATACTGACACACAGACACATACACACACACTGACACACTCACTCACAGACACACACACTCACTAACAGACACACACACTCTCAGACACATACCCACAGACACACACTGACACACTCACACACACTCATGCTCTCAGACACACACACATACTGACACACAGACACACACACACTGACCCTCACACACACAAACACTCACAGACACACAGACACACACACACTCACAGACACACACACTCACAGACACACACACTGACATACACACGCACACACTGGCACACACACATACACTCTCAGACACACACACGCACACACTGACACTCACAGACACACACACACACACACACACTCAGACACACACAACACATTCACAGACACACACATGCACACACACTCACACACTCACAGACACACTCAGACACACACACACTCACATACACACATATACACACACTCTCAGACACTCACAGACATACACTCACACTCACAGACACCCACACACACACTCACAGACACACACACACAGACACATACTCACAGACACACACACACACACACACACACAGACTCTCAGACACACACACTCTCAGACTCTCACAGACACACACTCAGCCACACACACTCTCAGACACACAGTCTCTCAGACACACACACGCACTGACACACACACACACACGCACACAAACACACACTCACAGACACACAGTCTCTCAGACACACACATACACTCTCAGATACACACACACACACACACACACACAGACTCTCAGACACACACTCAGCCACACACACACACACACAGACTCTCAGACACACACTCAGCCACACACACTCTCAGACACACACACACACACACTCTCAGACACACACACGCACTGACACACACACACTCACAGACACACAGACACACCCAGTTGTCTCGCAGGCTTACACACACACTGACTCTCAGACACACACACACTCTCAGACACACACACACACACAGATTCTCATACACACACACACACTCAGACACACTGACTCTCAGACAAACACACACACAGACACACACCCTCTCAGACACACACTGACACACATACACACACACACGCTCTCAGACACACACACATACTGACACTCACACACACACGCACACACACTGACACACACTCACAGACACACACACTCACAGACACACACACATGCACGCTCACAGACAGACAGACACACACACACTCACAGACACTCTCAGACACACACTCACAGACACTCTCAGACACACACTCGCACAGACACACTGACACACACACACAGACACACATACTCACAGACACACAAACTGACACACACACGCACACACTGACATACGCACACACTGGCACACGCACACACTGGCACGCACACATACACTCTCAGACACACACACGCACACACTGACACACACACACACTCACAGACACACACACACACACACTCAGACACACACACACACTCAGACACATACACACATTCACAGACACACAGACAGACACTCAGACACACACACACACTCAGACACACACACACACTGACTCTCAGACACACACACACAGATTCTCAGACACACACACACACTGACTCTCAGACACACACACACTCACTCTGACACACACTGACAGACACACACACACACACTCAGACGCATACACACACATTCACAGACACACACACACACACACACTCAGACACATACACACACATTCACAGACACACTCACACACAGACACACTCTCAGACACACACACACAGACACACAAACACACACAGCCACACACACACACACTCTCAGACACACACACACTCACAGACACACACACACACACACACATACTCTCACACTCTCAGACACTCACAGACACTCACAGACATACACACTCTCAGACACACACACACACACGTTCTCAGACACACACACACACTCACAGACACACAGACACTCACACTCACAGACACACACACTCACACAAACTCAACACACTCACAGACACACACACACTCACAGACACACAGACACTCACACTCACACACTCACAGACACACACAGTCACACAAACTCAACACACCCACAGAAACACACACTCAAGGACACACACTCACAGACACACACACACACACTCTCAGACACACAAACACACACACACTGACTCTCAGACACACACTCATGAACACACACAGACACACACACACTCAGGAACACACACAGGCACACACACTCACAGACACAAACTCACACTCACAGACACTCACACACACACAGACACACACATACAGTCACACACACACTGACTCTCAGACACACACACACTCAGACACACACACTCAGACACACACACTCACAGTCACACATACAGCCACACACACTCACAGATACACACTGACACACAGACACACACACACATACACTCTCAGACACACACACTGACACACACACATACACTCTCAGACACACACACACACTCAGACACATACACACACATTCACAGACACACACACACACACACACACACACACTCAGACACATACACACACATTCACAGACACACACTCACTCACAGACAGACACACTCTCAGACACACACACACAGACACACAAACACACACACAGCCACACACACACACACTCTCAGACACACACACACTCACAGACACACACACACTCATAGACACAGACATACACACACACACACACACATACTCTCACACTCTCAGACACTCACAGACACTGACACACACACACTCACAGACACTCACACTCACACAGACACACACAGTCACACAAACTCAACACACCCACAGACACACACACTCAAGGACACACACTCACAGACACACACACACACACACACACTCACACACTGACTCTCAGACACACACTCACGAACACACACAGACACACACACACTCAGGAACACACACAGACACACACACTCAGACACACACACAGGCACACACACACACAGACATGCACACACACACTCACACACACACAGACACACACATACAGTCACACACACACTGACTCTCAGACACACACACACTCAGACACACACACACTCAGACACACACACTCACAGTCACACATACAGCCACACACACTCACAGATACACACTGACACACAGACACACTCACACAGACACACACACACACACACTCTCAGACACACACACTGACACACACGCACACACTGACACACACACATACACACACATACACACACATTCACAGACACACTCACACAGACACACACTCACTCACAGACAGACACACTCTCAGACACACACACACAGACACACAAACACACACATCCACACACACACACACTCACAGACACAGACATACACACACACACACACACATACTCTCACACTCTCAGACACACACACACTCACAGACATACACACTCTCAGACACACACACACACACGTTCTCAGACACACACACACACTGACACACACACACACTCACAGACACACAGACACTCACACTCACACAAACTCAACACACTCACAGACACACACACACTCACAGACACTCACACTCACACACTCACAGACACACACAGTCACACAAACTCAACACACCCACAGAAACACACACTCAAGGACACACACTCAAAGACACACACACACACACACAGACACACACACACACACACTGACTCTCAGACACACACTCACGAACACACACAGACACACACACACTCAGGAACACACACAGACACACACACACTCAGACACACACACAGGCACACACACTCACAGACACAAACTCACACTCACAGACACGCACACACACACTCACACACACACAGACACAGACACACACATACAGTCACACACACACTGACTCTCAGACACACACACACTCAGACACACACACTCACAGTCACACATACAGCCACGCACACTCTCAGATACACACTGACACACAGACACACTCACACAGACACACACACACACTCTCAGACACACACACGCACACACTGACACACACACATACACTCTCAGACACACACACACACACTCAGACGCATACACACACATTCACAGACACACACACACACACACTAAGACACATACACACACACACACACACACACACACACACACACACACACTCTCAGACACACACACACACACACACACTGACTCTCAGACACACACTCACGAACACACACAGGCACACACACTCACAGACACGCACACACACACTCACACACACACAGACACACACATACAGTCACACACACACTGACTCTCAGACACACACACACTCAGACACACACACTCACAGTCACACATACAGCCACACACACTCACAGATACACACTGACACACACACACACACTCTCAGACACACACACGCACACACTGACACACACACACACACACTGACACACACACACACTCAGACACATACACACACATTCACAGACACACACACACACTCAGACACATACACACACATTCACAGACACACTCACACAGACACACACTCACTCACAGACAGACACACTCTCAGACACACACACACAGACACACAAACACTCTCAGACACACACACACTCACAGACACAGACATACACACACACACACACACACATACTCTCACACTCTCAGACACTCACACTCACAGACACACACACACTCACAGACATACACACTCTCAGACACACACACACAGACACACACACTCACACAAACTCAACACACAGACACTCACACTCACACACTCACAGACACACACAGTCACACAAACTCAACACACCCACAGACACACACAGAAACACACACTCAAGGACACACACTCACAGCCACACACACACACACACTCTCAGACACACACACACACTCACAGCCACACAGTCTCTCAGACACAGTCTCTCAGACACACACACACATGCTCACACACTCACAGACACACACACACACACACACACACTCAGACACATACACACACATTCACAGACACACACTCACTCACAGACAGACACACTCTCAGACACACACACACAGACAGCCACACACACACACACTCTCAGACACACAAACACTCTCAGACACACACACACTCACAGACACAGACATACACACACACACACACACACACATACTCTCACACTCTCAGACACTCACACTCACAGACACACACACACTCACAGACATACACACTCTCAGACACACACACACAGACACACACACTCACACAAACTCAACACACAGACACTCACACTCACACACTCACAGACACACACAGTCACACAAACTCAACACACCCACAGACACACACAGAAACACACACTCAAGGACACACACTCACAGCCACACACACACACACACTCTCAGACACACACACACACTCACAGCCACACAGTCTCTCAGACACACACACACATGCTCACACACTCACACACTCACAGACACACTCAGACACACACACACTCGCAGACACACACACACTCACATACACACATATACACACACTCTCAGACACTCACAGACATACACTCACACTCACAGACACCCACACACACACTCACAGACACACACACTCTCAGACACACACACACAGACACATACTCACAGACACACACACACACACACACACACACAGACTCTCAGACACACACACTCTCAGACTCTCACAGACACACACTCAGCCACACACACTCTCAGACACACAGTCTCTCAGACACACACACGCACTGACACACACACGCACACTCACAGACACACAGTCTCTCAGACACACACATACACTCTCAGATACACACACACACACACACACAGACTCTCAGACACACACTCAGCCACACACACTCTCAGACACACACACACACACACTCTCAGACACACACACGCACTGACACACACACACTCACAGACACACAGACACACCCAGTTGTCTCGCAGGCTTACACACACACTGACTCTCAGACACACACACACTCTCAGACACACACACACACACTGATTCTCATACACACACACACACTCAGACACACTGACTCTCAGACAAACACACACACAGACACACACCCTCTCAGACACACACTGACACACATACACACACACACGCTCTCAGACACACACACATACTGACACTCACACACACACGCACACACACTGACACACACTCACAGACACACACACTCACAGACACACACACTCACAGACACACACACTCACAGACACACACACATGCACACTCACAGACAGACAGACACACACACACTCTCAGACACACACTCACAGACACTCTCAGACACACACTCGCACAGACACACTGACACACACACACAGACACACATACTCACAGACACACAAACTGACACACACACGCACACACTGACATACGCACACACTGGCACACGCACACACTGGCACACGCACACACTGGCACACGCACACACTGGCACGCACACATACACTCTCAGACACACACACGCACACACTGACACACACACACACTCACAGACACACACACACACACACACACACTCAGACACACACACACACTCAGACACATACACACATTCACAGACACACAGACACTCAGACACACACACACACTCAGACACACACACACACTGACTCTCAGACACACACACAGATTCTCAGACACACACACACAGATTCTCAGACACACACACACACTGACTCTCAGACACACACACACTCTGACACACACTGACACTCACACACACACACACTGACACACACTCACAGACACACACACTGACACACACTCACAGACACACACACTCACTCACACACACACATACTGACACACAGACACACACACACACTGACAGACTCACTCACAGACACACACACTCACTCACAGACACACACACTTACTCAGACACACACTGACACACACACACACTCATGCTCTCAGACACACACACATACTGACACACAGACACACACACACTGACACTCACACACACACAAACACTCACAGACACACACACTCACAGACAGACAGACACACACACACTCACAGACACACATTCGCACAGACGCACTGACACACACACTCACAGACACACACACTCTCAGACACACACACTCACAGACACACACACTCACAGACACACACACACTCACAGACACACACTCTCAGACACACACACTGACACACACACGCACACACTGGCACACACACACACTGGCACACACACACACTGGCACACACACACACTCACAGACACACACACACTCAGACACATACACACAGACAAACACACACACACACACACACTCAGACACATACACACACATTCACAGACACACACACGCACACACACTCACTCACACTCACAGACAGACATTCAGACACACACACACTCGCAGACACACACACACTCACTTACACACATATACACTCACACTCTCAGACCCTCACAGACATACACTCACACTCACAGACACCCACACACACACTCACAGACACACACACTCTCAGACACACAGACACAGACACATACTCACAGACACACACACACACACACACACACACACACAGACTCTCAGACACTCACAGACACACACTCAGCCACACACACTTTCAGACACACAGTCTCTCAGACACAAACACGCACTGACACACACACACACACACACACACACACACTCACAGACACACATTCTCTCAGACACACACACGCACTCTCAGACACACACACACAGACTCTCAGACACACACTCAGCCACACACACACACACTCTCAGACACACACATGCACTGACACACACACACTCACAGACACACAGACACACCCAGTTGTCTCGCAGGCTCACACACACACTGACTCTCAGACACACACACACTCTCAGACTCTCTCATACACACACACACACTCAGACACACACACACACAGACACACACCCTCTCAGACACACACACATACTGACACACAGACACACACACTCACTCACAGACACACACACTCTCAGACACACACCCACAGACACACACTGACACACACACACACTCATGCTCTCAGACACACACACATACTGACACTCACACACACACGCACACACACTGACACACACACTCTCAGACACACACACACACTCACAGACACACATGCACACTCACAGACAGACAGACACACACACACTCACAGACACTCTCAGACACACACTCACAGACACTCTCAGACACACACTCGCACAGACACACTGACACACACAGACACTCACTCATAGACACACACTCTCAGACACACACACGCACACACTGACACACACACATACACTCTCAGACACACAAACTGACACACACACGCACACACTGACATACGCACACACTGACACACACATTGACACTCTCAGACACACACACACTCTCACAGACACACACACTCTCAGACACACATACTTACAGACACACACACTGACACACACACTCACTCACAGACACACACACTCTCAGACACACATACTCACAGACACACAGTCTCTCAGACACACACACACACAGACTCTCAGACACATACTCAGCCACACACACGCACTGACACACACACACTCACAGACACAAAGACACACCCAGTGTCTCGCAGGCTCACACACACACTGACTCTCAGACACACACACACTCTCAGACACATACACACACACACACACACACACACACACTGATTCTCATCCACACACACACTCTCAGACGCACACACACACACACACACTCACTCACAGACACACACACTCACAGACACACATGCACACTCACAGACAGACACACACACTCACAGACACTCTCAGACACACACTCACAGACACTCTCAGACACACACACACGCACACACACCCACACACACTCTCAGACACACACACACTCTCAGACACACACACGCACTGACACACACACTCACACACACACTCACAGTCTCTCAGACACACACACGCACTCTCAGACACACACACACACAGACTCTCAGACACATACACAGCCACACACACGCACTGACACACACACACTCACAGACACACAGACACACCCAGTGTCTCGCAGGCTCACACACACACTCTCAGACACACACACACACACACACACACACACACTGATTCTCATACACACACACACTCTCAGACGCACACACACACACTCACTCACAGACACACACTCACAGACACACATGCACACTCACAGACAGACAGACACACACACACACTCTCAGACACACACTCACAGACACTCTCAGACACACACACACACGCACACACACCCACACACACTCTCAGACACACACACACTCTCAGACACACACACACACACACACACTCACAGTCTCTCAGACACACACACGCACTCTCAGACACACACACACACAGACTCTCAGACACACACTCAGCCACACACACTCTCAGACACACACACACACTCTCAGACACACACACGCACTGACACACACACACTCACAGACACACAGACACACCCAGTTGTCTCGCAGGCTCACACACACTGACTCTCAGACACACACACCCTCTCAGACACACACTGACACACATACACACACACACGCTCTCAGACACACACACATACTGACACACAGACACACACACACTGACACTCACACACACACACTGACACACAGACACACACACTCACTCACAGACACACACACTCACTCACAGACACACACCCAAAGACACACACTGACACACTCACACACACTCATGCTCTCAGACACACACACATACTGACACTGACACACATGCACACACACTGACACACACACTCTCAGACACACACACACACACTCACAGACACACACGCACACTCACAGACACACACGCACACTCACAGACACACACGCACACTCACAGACAGACAGACACACACACACTCACAGACAGACAGACATACACACACTCACAGACACTCTCAGATACACACTCACAGACACTCTCAGACACACACTCGCACAGACACACTGACACACACACACAGACACACACACACACTCTCAGACACACATACTCACAGACACACACACTGACACACACACGCACACACTGACACACACACATACACACTCAGACACACAAACTGACACACACACGCACACACTGACACACACACTGACACTCTCAGACACACACACACTCTCACAGACACACACACTCTCAGACACACATACTTACAGACACACACACTGACACACACACACTCACAGACACACCCAGTGTCTCGCAGGCTCACACACACACTGACTCTCAGACACACACACACACACACACTGATTCTCATACACACACACACACTCAGACACACACACACACAGACACACACACTGACACACATACACACACACACGCTCTCAAACACACACACATACTGACACACAGACACACACACACTGACACTCACACACACACTGACACACAGACACACACACTCACTCACAGACACACACATTCTCAGACACACACACACTCACAGACACACACACTCAGAGACACACAAGCTCTCAGACACAAACACTGACACACACACAATCTCAGACACACACACACTCACAGACACACAATCTCAGACGCTCACTCTCAGACACACACACACACACTCACACTCAGACGCACACACACTCACAGACACAAACACACATTCACAGACACACACTCACAGTCACACACACACACACACAGACTCCCAGACACTCACACTCTCAGACACACACACGCACTGACGTCAGACACACTGACACTCAGACACACACACTGACACACACACACACACTCACAGACACTCACACTCAGACACTCAAACCCACTCACAGACACACACACACTCACAGACACTCACACACATACACTCACACTCTCAGACACACACACACACTCATAGACACAAACACACACTCAGACACACACACACACTCACAGACACACACACTCACACACACTCTCAGTCACAGACACTCACTCACAGACACACACACTCTCAGACACACACACACTCAGAAGCTCTCAGACACACACACTGACACACACTCACACACACAATCTCAGACACTCACTCTCAGACACACACACACACACTCCACTCTCAGACACACACACACACACACACACTCTGAGACGCACACACACTCACAGACACAGACACAAACACACACTCACAGTCACACACACAGACTATCAGACACTCACACTCTCAGAAACACACACATACTGACTTCAGACACACTGACACTCAGACACACACACTCACAGACACACTCACAGATGCATACACTCACACACACACATACTCACAGACACTCACACTCAGACACACACACCCACTCACAGACACACACACACTCGCAGACACTCACACTCTCAGACTCACACACACATATACTCACATTCAGACACACATATACTCACATTCAGACACACACACACTCACACACACAAACACACACTCACAGACACACACACTGACTCTCAGACACACACACACACAGACTCTCAGACACTCACTCACAGACACACACACACTCTCAGCCACACACACAGTCTCAGACACACACACACTCTCAGACACACAAGCTCTCAGACACACACACTGACACACACTCACACACACACACGCTCACAGACACACACACACATACTCTCAGACACACACAGACACACACACACAGACACACACCCACTCTCAGACATGCACACTCACAGACACACACCGACACACACACACTCAGACACACTCACCATCATACACACTCACTCACAGACACACTCACACACACTCAGACGCACACAATCACAGACGCACTCTCACACACACACGCAAGGACACACACACACCCACACTTACAGACACTCTCACTCTCAGACACACACACACATACACTCACATTCTCACACACTCACACTCACAGACACACACACTCTCAGACACACACACACATACTCACAGACACTCACACTGTCAGACACACACACTCTCAGACACACACACACACATACAGTCACACTCTCAGACTCACACACACATACAGTCACACTCTCAGACACACACACTCACAGACACAAACACACACTCACAGACACACACACTGAACGCACACTCACAGACACAGACACACACACTCTCAGCCGCACACACACTCTCAGCCGCACACACTCTCAGCCACACACTGACTCTCAGACACACACTCACAGATGCACACACTCTCAGATGCACGCACACACTGACACACACACACAGACACAGACACACTGTCAGACACAGACACACTCACAGACACACAGTCAGTCACAGACACACACACACACACAAACGCGCACACACTCAGACACACACACACACTCTCAGACACACACTCAAACACACACACACACAGTCACAGACACACACACACTCTCTCAGACACGCACACACTCACACTCTCAGACACACACAGGCACACACAGTCTCACACCCACAGACACACACACACTCACACACACACACACACACACACACACACACACTCTCAGACATACACACAGACAGTCACAGACACTCACACTGTCAGACACACACACTCTCAGACACACACACACATACAGTCACACTCTCAGACTCACACACACATACAGTCACACTCTCAGACACACACACTCACAGACACAAACACACACTCACTCACAGACACACACACTGAACGCACAGACACAGACACACACACACACACTCAACACACACACACTCACAGTCACACACAGACAGACACACACACTCGGACTCTCACACACACACACACTGACTCCCAGACACTCACACTCTCAGACACACACACACACACACACACACACACACACAGACTCTCAGACACACACTCACAGATGCACACACTCTCAGATGCACGCACACACTGACACACACACACACACACAGACACAGACACACTGTCAGACACACACACAAACACAGACACACACACTGACACACACTCACAGACACACAGTCAGTCACAGACACACGCACACACACACACACTCAGACACACACACACACTCTCAGACACACACTCAAACACACACACACACACACAGTCACAGACACACACACACTCTCTCAGACACGCACACACTCAGACACTCACACACATACACTCACACTCTCAGACACACACAGGCACACACACTCTCAGACACTCTCACACTCACAGACACACACACACAGACACACACACACTCTCAGACATACACACAGACAGTCACAGACACACACACACACTCTCAGACACGCACACTCTCAGACGCACACACACACGCACACACACTGACTCTCAGACACACACAGTCTCAGACACTCACAGACGCACACACTCTCAGATGCACACACTCTCAGATGCACACACACGCACTCACAGACGCACACACACTCTCAGCCGCACAAACACTCTCTGCCGCACACACACTCTCTGCCGCACACACACTCTCTGCCGCACACACACTCTCAGCCGCACACACACTCTCAGCCGCACACACACTCTCAGCCGCACACGCACTCTCAGACACACAAGCTCTCAGACACACACACTGACGCACACTCACAGACACACACACTCACAGACATACACACACTCACAGACTCACACACAGACAGTCACAGACACACACACACACACACACACACAAACACACACTCTCAGACACGCACACTCACAGACACACTCACTCACAGACACACACACCGACACACACACACTCAGACACACTCACTCACACTCAGACGCACACAATCACAGACGCACTCTCACACACACACGCAAGGACACACACACACCCACACTCACAGACACTCACACTCTCAGACACACACACACACATACACTCACACTCTCACACACTCACAGACACATACACTGTCAGACACACACACTCTCAGACTCACACACACATACAGTCACACTGTCAGACTCACACTCACATACAGTCACACACACATACAGTCACACTCAGATTCACACACACAATCACACTCTCAGACACACACACTCACAGACACAGACACACACACACACTCAGGCACACACACACACACACACACTCAGACACGCACACTCACAGACACTCACACTCACAGACACACATACACTCACACTCTCGGACACTCTCAGACACACACGCACACAGTCTCACTCACACTCTCAGACACACGCACACATACTCACAGACACTCACACTCAGACGCACACACCCACTCACAGACACACACACTCTCAGACACACACACTCGCAGACTCACACACACACTCATAGACACAAACACACACTCACACACACACAACACTCACACACACACTCACAGACACACACACACTCAGACACCCTCACCATCAGACACACTCACTCACACTCAGACGCACACAATCACAGACGCACTCTCACACACACACACTCACAGACACTCACACTCTCAGACACACACACACACATACACTCACACTCTCACACACTCACACTCACAGACACATACACTGTCAGACACACACACTCATACAGTCACACTCTCAGACTCACACACATACAGTCACACTCAGACTCACACACACAGTCACACTCAGACTCACACACACAGTTACACTCTCAGACACACACACTCACAGACATACACACACTCACTCTCAGACACACACACACACACTCAGGCACACACACACACACTCAGGCACACACACACACACACACTCAGACACACACACACAGATGCACACAAGCACACACACTCAGACACGCACACTCACAGACACTCACACTCTCGGACACTCTCAGACACTCACAGACACACACGCACACACTCTCACTCACACTCTCAGACACACACACACATACTCACAGACACTCACACTCAGACACACTCTCAGACACACACACTCGCAGACTCACACACACACTCATAGACACAAACACACACTCACACACACACACAACACTCACACACACACACACACAGATACACACACACAGTCACACACACTCAGTCACAGACACACACACACTCACAGACACACACACACACTCACAAGCTCTCAGACACACACACTGACACACACTCACACACACAATCTCAGACACTCACTCTCAGACACACACACACACACACACACTCACAGTCACAAACACACACTCACACACAGACACACACACACACAGACAGACTATCAGACACTCACACTCTCAGACACACACACACTGACTTCAGACACACTGACACTCAGACACACACACTCACAGACACACTCACAGATGCATACACTCACACACACACACACACACACACACACACACTCACAGACACACACACTCTCGGACACACACACATACTCACAGACACTCACACTCAGACACACACACCCACTAACAGACACACACACACTCACAGACACTCACACTCTCAGTCTCACACACACATATACTCACATTCAGACACACACACACACAAACACACACTCACAGACACACACACACTGACTCTCAGACACACACACACACACAGACTCTCAGACACTCACAGACACACACTCACAGACACACACACACTCTCAGCCACACACACACTCTCAGACACACAAGCTCTCAGACACACACACTGACACACACTCACAGACACACACACACTGACACACTCACAGACACACACACACACACACTCTCAGACATGCACACTCTCAGACGCACACACACTGACTCTCAGACACACACAGTCTCAGACACTCTCAGATGCACACACACTCTGCCGCACACACACTCTCTGCCGCACACACACTCTCTGCCGCACACACACTCTCTGCCGCACACACACTCTCTGCCGCACACACACTCTCTGCCGCACACACACTCTCAGACACACACGCACTCTCAAACACACACACTGACACACACTCACAGACACACACACACTCACAGACATACACACACTCACACACTCACAGACTCACACACACACAGACACATACACACTCTCAGACACACACACACACACTCACTCTCAGACACGCACACTCACAGACACACTCACTCACAGACACACACACCGACACACACACACTCAGACACCCTCACCATCAGACACACTCACTCACAGACACTCTCACACACACTCAGACGCACACAATCACAGACGCACTCTCACACACACACGCAAGGACACACACACACCCACACTCACAGACACTCACACTCTCAGACACACACACACATACACTCACACTCTCACACACTCACACTCACAGACACATACACTGTCAGACACACAAACTCTCAGACTCACACACACATACAGTCACACACTCAGACTCACACACACAATCACACTCTCAGACACACACACTCACAGACACATACACACACTCACGCGCGCACACACACACTCACTCAGACACACACACAGATGCACACAAGCACACACACTCAGACACACACACACACTCAGACACGCACACTCACAGACACTCACACTCTCAGACACACATACACTCACACTCTCGGACACTCTCAGACACTCACAGACACACGCACACACTCTCACTCACACTCTCAGACACACACACACATACTCACAGACACACACTCAGACACACACACTCGCAGACTCACACACTCGCAGACTCACACACTCGCAGACTCACACACACATACACTCACACTCTCAGACACACACACACATACTCACAGACACACACTCAGACACACACACTCGCAGACTCACACACTCGCAGACTCACACACTCGCAGACTCACACACACATACACTCACACTCTCAGACACACACACATACTCATAGACACAAACACACACACTCACACACACAACACTCACAGACACACACACTCACACACAGATACACACACAGTCACACACACTCAGTCACAGACACTCACTCACAGACACACACACTCTCTCAGCCGCACACACACTCTCAGCCGCACACACACTCTCAGCCGCACACACACTCTCAGCCGCACACACTCTCAGCCACACACGCACTCTCAGACACACACACTGACACACACTCACAGACACACACACACACTCACAGACATACACACACTCACAGACTCACACACACACAGACACATACACACTCTCAGACACACACACACACACTCACTCTCAGACACGCACACACACAGACACACTCACTCACAGACACACACACCGACACACACACACTCAGACACCCTCACCATCAGACACACTCACTCACAGACACTCTCACACACACTCAGACGCACACAATCACAGACGCACTCTCACACACACACGCAAGGACACACACACACCCACACTCACAGACACTCACACTCTCAGACACACACACACATACACTCACACTCTCACACACTCACACTCACAGACACATACACTGTCAGACACACACACTCTCAGACTCACACACACATACAGTCACACTCTCAGACTCACACACACATACAGTCACACTCAGACTCACACACACAATCACACTCTCAGACACACACACTCACTCTCAGACACACACACACACTCAGGCGCGCACACACACACACAGACACATACACACACACTCACTCAGACACACACACAGATGCACACAAGCACACACACTCAGACACACACACACACACAGACACGCACACTCACAGACACTCACACTCTCAGACACACATACACTCACAGACACACACGCACACGCACACGCACACACTCTCAGACACACACACACATACTCACAGACACACACTCAGACACACACACTCTCAGACACACACACTCTCAGACTCACACACTCGCAGACTCACACACTCGCAGACTCACACACTCGCAGACTCACACACACATACACTCACACTCTCAGACACACACACATACTCATAGACACAAACACACACTCACACACACACAACACTCACAGACACACACACTCACACACAGATACACACACAGTCACACACACTCAGTCACAGACACTCACTCACAGACACACACACACACTCACAAGCTCTCAGACACACACACTGACACACACTCACACACTCCACTTTCAGACACACACACACACTCTGAGACGCACACACACTCATAGACACAAACACACACTCACAGACACACACTCACAGTCACACACAGACACACACACACACAGACTATCAGACACTCACACTCTCAGACACACACACACACTGACTTCAGACACACTGACACTCAGACACACACACTCACAGACACACTCACAGATGCATACACTCACACACACACACACACTCTCACAGACACTCACACTCAGACACACACACCCACTCACAGACACACACACACTCACAGACACTCACACACTCACAGACACTCACACACTCACAGACTCACACACACATATACTCACATTCAGACACACACACACACACACTAACACACACTCACAGACACTCACACACTCACAGACACTCACACACACATATACTCACATTCAGACACACACACACACAAACACACACTCACAGACACACACACACACAGACTCTCAGACACACACAGTCTCAGACACTCACAGACACACACACACTCTCAGCCACTCACACAGTCTCAGCCACTCACACACACTCAGCCACACACACACTCTCAGCCACACACACTGACACACACTCACAGACACACACACACTGACACAATCACAGACACACACACTCACAGACACACACAGACACACACACACACAGACACACACACAGACACACACACAGACACACACACACTCTCAGACACACACACAGACAGTCACAGACACACACACACACACACACACACACTCTCAGACACGCACACTCACAGACACACTCACTCACTGACACACACTCAGACACACTCAGACGCACTCAATCACAGACGCACTCTCACACACACACGCAAGGACACACACACACCCACACTTACAGACACTCTCACTCTCAGACACACACACACATACACTCACACTCTCACACACTCACACACACACACACTCTCAGACACACACACACATACTCACAGACACTCACACTGTCAGACACACACACTCACAGACATACACACACTCACTCTCAGACACACACACACACACTCAGGCACACACACACACACTCAGGCACACACACACACACACACTCAGACACACACACACAGATGCACACAAGCACACACACTCAGACACGCACACTCACAGACACTCACACTCTCGGACACTCTCAGACACTCACAGACACACACGCACACACTCTCACTCACACTCTCAGACACACACACACATACTCACAGACACTCACACTCAGACACACTCTCAGACACACACACTCGCAGACTCACACACACACTCATAGACACAAACACACACTCACACACACACACAACACTCACACACACACACACACAGATACACACACACAGTCACACACACTCAGTCACAGACACACACACACTCACAGACACACACACACACTCACAAGCTCTCAGACACACACACTGACACACACTCACACACACAATCTCAGACACTCACTCTCAGACACACACACACACACACACACTCACAGTCACAAACACACACTCACACACAGACACACACACACACAGACAGACTATCAGACACTCACACTCTCAGACACACACACACTGACTTCAGACACACTGACACTCAGACACACACACTCACAGACACACTCACAGATGCATACACTCACACACACACACACACACACACACACACACTCACAGACACACACACTCTCGGACACACACACATACTCACAGACACTCACACTCAGACACACACACCCACTAACAGACACACACACACTCACAGACACTCACACTCTCAGTCTCACACACACATATACTCACATTCAGACACACACACACACAAACACACACTCACAGACACACACACACTGACTCTCAGACACACACACACACACAGACTCTCAGACACTCACAGACACACACTCACAGACACACACACACTCTCAGCCACACACACACTCTCAGACACACAAGCTCTCAGACACACACACTGACACACACTCACAGACACACACACACTGACACACTCACAGACACACACACACACACACACTCTCAGACATGCACACTCTCAGACGCACACACACTGACTCTCAGACACACACAGTCTCAGACACTCTCAGATGCACACACACTCTCTGCCGCACACACACTCTGCCGCACACACACTCTCTGCCGCACACACACTCTCTGCCGCACACACACTCTCTGCCGCACACACACTCTCTGCCGCACACACACTCTCAGCCGCACACACACTCTCAGACACACACGCACTCTCAAACACACGCACTGACACACACTCACAGACACACACACACTCACAGACATACACACACTCACACACTCACAGACTCACACACACACAGACACATACACACTCTCAGACACACACACACACACTCACTCTCAGACACGCACACTCACAGACACACTCACTCACAGACACACACACCGACACACACACACTCAGACACCCTCACCATCAGACACACTCACTCACAGACACTCTCACACACACTCAGACGCACACAATCACAGACGCACTCTCACACACACACGCAAGGACACACACACACCCACACTCACAGACACTCACACTCTCAGACACACACACACATACACTCACACTCTCAGACACACACACACATACTCACAGACACACACTCAGACACACACACTCGCAGACTCACACACTCGCAGACTCACACACTCGCAGACTCACACACACATACACTCACACTCTCAGACACACACACACATACTCACAGACACACACTCAGACACACACACTCGCAGACTCACACACTCGCAGACTCACACACTCGCAGACTCACACACACATACACTCACACTCTCAGACACACACACATACTCATAGACACAAACACACACACTCACACACACAACACTCACAGACACACACACTCACACACAGATACACACACAGTCACACACACTCAGTCACAGACACTCACTCACAGACACACACACTCTCTCAGCCGCACACACACTCTCAGCCGCACACACACTCTCAGCCGCACACACACTCTCAGCCGCACACACACTCAGCCACACACGCACTCTCAGACACACACACTGACACACACTCACAGACACACACACACTCACAGACATACACACACTCACAGACTCACACACACACAGACACATACACACTCTCAGACACACACACACACTCACTCTCAGACACGCACACACACAGACACACTCACTCACAGACACACACACCGACACACACACACTCAGACACCCTCACCATCAGACACACTCACTCACAGACACTCTCACACACACTCAGACGCACACAATCACAGACGCACTCTCACACACACACGCAAGGACACACACACACCCACACTCACAGACACTCACACTCTCAGACACACACACACATACACTCACACTCTCACACACTCACACTCACAGACACATACACTGTCAGACACACACACTCTCAGACTCACACACACATACAGTCACACTCTCAGACTCACACACACATACAGTCACACTCAGACTCACACACACAATCACACTCTCAGACACACACACTCACTCTCAGACACACACACACACTCAGGCGCGCACACACACACACAGACACATACACACACACTCACTCAGACACACACACAGATGCACACAAGCACACACACTCAGACACACACACACACTCAGACACGCACACTCACAGACACTCACACTCTCAGACACACATACACTCACAGACACACACGCACACGCACACACTCTCAGACACACACACACATACTCACAGACACACACTCAGACACACACACTCTCAGACTCACACACTCGCAGACTCACACACTCGCAGACTCACACACTCGCAGACTCACACACACATACACTCACACTCTCAGACACACACACATACTCATAGACACAAACACACACTCACACACACACAACACTCACAGACACACACACTCACACACAGATACACACACAGTCACACACACTCAGTCACAGACACTCACTCACAGACACACACACACACTCACAAGCTCTCAGACACACACACTGACACACACTCACACACTCCACTTTCAGACACACACACACTCACACACACACACTCTGAGACGCACACACACTCATAGACACAAACACACACTCACAGACACACACTCACAGTCACACACAGACACACACACACACAGACTATCAGACACTCACGCTCTCAGACACACACACACACTGACTTCAGACACACTGACACTCAGACACACACACTCACAGACACACTCACAGATGCATACACTCACACACACACACACACTCTCACAGACACTCACACTCAGACACACACACCCACTCACAGACACACACACACTCACAGACACTCACACACTCACAGACACTCACACACTCACAGACTCACACACACATATACTCACATTCAGACACACACACACACACACAAACACACACTCACAGACACTCACACACTCACAGACACTCACACACACATATACTCACATTCAGACACACACACACACAAACACACACTCACAGACACACACACACACAGACTCTCAGACACACACAGTCTCAGACACTCACAGACACACACACACTCTCAGCCACTCACACAGTCTCAGCCACTCACACACACTCAGCCACACACACACTCTCAGCCACACACACTGACACACACTCACAGACACACACACACTGACACAATCACAGACACACACACTCACAGACACACACAGACACACACACACACAGACACACACACAGACACACACACAGACACACACACACTCTCAGACACACACACAGACAGTCACAGACACACACACACACACACACACACACTCTCAGACACGCACACTCACAGACACACTCACTCACTGACACACACTCAGACACACTCAGACGCACTCAATCACAGACGCACTCTCACACACACACGCAAGGACACACACACACCCACACTTACAGACACTCTCACTCTCAGACACACACACACATACACTCACACTCTCACACACACACACACACACACTCTCAGACACACACACACATACTCACAGACACTCACACTGTCAGACACACACACTCACAGACATACACACACTCACTCTCAGACACACACACTCAGGCACACACACACACACTCAGGCACACACACACACACACACTCAGACACACACACACAGATGCACACAAGCACACACACTCAGACACGCACACTCACAGACACTCACACTCTCGGACACTCTCAGACACTCACAGACACACACGCACACACTCTCACTCACACTCTCAGACACACACACACATACTCACAGACACTCACACTCAGACACACTCTCAGACACACACACTCGCAGACTCACACACACACTCATAGACACAAACACACACTCACACACACACACAACACTCACACACACACACACACAGATACACACACACAGTCACACACACTCAGTCACAGACACACACACACTCACAGACACACACACACACTCACAAGCTCTCAGACACACACACTGACACACACTCACACACACAATCTCAGACACTCACTCTCAGACACACACACACACACACACACTCACAGTCACAAACACACACTCACACACAGACACACACACACACAGACAGACTATCAGACACTCACACTCTCAGACACACACACACTGACTTCAGACACACTGACACTCAGACACACACACTCACAGACACACTCACAGATGCATACACTCACACACACACACACACACACACACACACACTCACAGACACACACACTCTCGGACACACACACATACTCACAGACACTCACACTCAGACACACACACCCACTAACAGACACACACACACTCACAGACACTCACACTCTCAGTCTCACACACACATATACTCACATTCAGACACACACACACACAAACACACACTCACAGACACACACACACTGACTCTCAGACACACACACACACACAGACTCTCAGACACTCACAGACACACACTCACAGACACACACACACTCTCAGCCACACACACACTCTCAGACACACAAGCTCTCAGACACACACACTGACACACACTCACAGACACACACACACTGACACACTCACAGACACACACACACACACACTCTCAGACATGCACACTCTCAGACGCACACACACTGACTCTCAGACACACACAGTCTCAGACACTCTCAGATGCACACACACTCTCTGCCGCACACACACTCTGCCGCACACACACTCTCTGCCGCACACACACTCTCTGCCGCACACACACTCTCTGCCGCACACACACTCTCAGCCGCACACACACTCTCAGACACACACGCACTCTCAAACACACACACTGACACACACTCACAGACACACACACACTCACAGACATACACACACTCACACACTCACAGACTCACACACACACAGACACATACACACTCTCAGACACACACACACACACTCACTCTCAGACACGCACACTCACAGACACACTCACTCACAGACACACACACCGACACACACACACTCAGACACCCTCACCATCAGACACACTCACTCACAGACACTCTCACACACACTCAGACGCACACAATCACAGACGCACTCTCACACACACACGCAAGGACACACACACACCCACACTCACAGACACTCACACTCTCAGACACACACACACATACACTCACACTCTCACACACTCACACTCACAGACACATACACTGTCAGACACACAAACTCTCAGACTCACACACACATACAGTCACACACTCAGACTCACACACACAATCACACTCTCAGACACACACACTCACAGACACATACACACACTCACGCGCGCACACACACACTCACTCAGACACACACACAGATGCACACAAGCACACACACTCAGACACACACACACACTCAGACACGCACACTCACAGACACTCACACTCTCAGACACACATACACTCACACTCTCGGACACTCTCAGACACTCACAGACACACGCACACACTCTCACTCACCCTCTCAGACACACACACACATACTCACAGACACACACTCAGACACACACACTCGCAGACTCACACACTCGCAGACTCACACACTCGCAGACTCACACACACATACACTCACACTCTCAGACACACACACACATACTCACAGACACACACTCAGACACACACACTCGCAGACTCACACACTCGCAGACTCACACACTCGCAGACTCACACACACATACACTCACACTCTCAGACACACACACATACTCATAGACACAAACACACACACTCACACACACAACACTCACAGACACACACACTCACACACAGATACACACACAGTCACACACACTCAGTCACAGACACTCACTCACAGACACACACACTCTCTCAGCCGCACACACACTCTCAGCCGCACACACACTCTCAGCCGCACACACACTCTCAGCCGCACACACACTCTCAGCCGCACACACTCTCAGCCACACACGCACTCTCAGACACACACACTGACACACACTCACAGACACACACACACTCACAGACATACACACACTCACAGACTCACACACACACCGACACACACACACTCAGACACCCTCACCATCAGACACACTCACTCACAGACACTCTCACACACACTCAGACGCACACAATCACAGACGCACTCTCACACACACACGCAAGGACACACACACACCCACACTCACAGACACTCACACTCTCAGACACACACACACATACACTCACACTCTCACACACTCACACTCACAGACACATACACTGTCAGACACACACACTCTCAGACTCACACACACATACAGTCACACTCTCAGACTCACACACACATACAGTCACACTCAGACTCACACACACAATCACACTCTCAGACACACACACTCACTCTCAGACACACACACACACTCAGGCGCGCACACACACACACAGACACATACACACACACTCACTCAGACACACACACAGATGCACACAAGCACACACACTCAGACACACACACACACTCAGACACGCACACTCACAGACACTCACACTCTCAGACACACATACACTCACAGACACACACGCACACGCACACACTCTCAGACACACACACACATACTCACAGACACACACTCAGACACACACACTCTCAGACACACACACTCTCAGACTCACACACTCGCAGACTCACACACTCGCAGACTCACACACTCGCAGACTCACACACACATACACTCACACTCTCAGACACACACACATACTCATAGACACAAACACACACTCACACACACACAACACTCACAGACACACACACTCACACACAGATACACACACAGTCACACACACTCAGTCACAGACACTCACTCACAGACACACACACACACTCACAAGCTCTCAGACACACACACTGACACACACTCACACACTCCACTTTCAGACACACACACACTCACACACACACACTCTGAGACGCACACACACTCATAGACACAAACACACACTCACAGACACACACTCACAGTCACACACAGACACACACACACACAGACTATCAGACACTCACACTCTCAGACACACACACACACTGACTTCAGACACACTGACACTCAGACACACACACTCACAGACACACTCACAGATGCATACACTCACACACACACACACACTCTCACAGACACTCACACTCAGACACACACACCCACTCACAGACACACACACACTCACAGACACTCACACACTCACAGACACTCACACACTCACAGACTCACACACACATATACTCACATTCAGACACACACACACACACACAAACACACACTCACAGACACTCACACACTCACAGACACTCACACACACATATACTCACATTCAGACACACACACACACAAACACACACTCACAGACACACACACACACAGACTCTCAGACACACACAGTCTCAGACACTCACAGACACACACACACTCTCAGCCACTCACACAGTCTCAGCCACTCACACACACTCAGCCACACACACACTCTCAGCCACACACACTGACACACACTCACAGACACACACACACTGACACAATCACAGACACACACACTCACAGACACACACAGACACACACACACACAGACACACACACAGACACACACACAGACACACACACACTCTCAGACACACACACAGACAGTCACAGACACACACACACACACACACACACACTCTCAGACACGCACACTCACAGACACACTCACTCACTGACACACACTCAGACACACTCAGACGCACTCAATCACAGACGCACTCTCACACACACACGCAAGGACACACACACACCCACACTTACAGACACTCTCACTCTCAGACACACACACACATACACTCACACTCTCACACACTCACACTCACAGACACACACACATACTCACAGACACTCACACTGTCAGACACACACACACACATACAGTCACACTCTCAGACTCACACACACACATACAGTCACACTCTCAGACACACACACTCACAGACACAAACACACACTCACAGACACACACGCACTGACTCTCAGACACACACTCTCAGACACACACTCTCAGACAAACAGACTCTCAGACACACACAGTCTCAGACACTCACAGACACACAAACTGAACACACACTCACAGACGCACACACACTCTCAGCCACACACACACACTCAGCCACACAAGCTCTCAGACACACACACTGACACACACTCACACAATCTCAAACACACACACACTAACAGACACACAATCACAGACACACACTCTCAGACACACACACACTCACACTCTCAGACGCACACATACTCACACACACAGACACAAACACACACTCAGAGTCACACACAGACACACACACAGACTCTCAGACACACACACACACACACACTGACTTCAGACACACTGACTCTCAGACACACACACAGATGCATACACTCTCAGACGCACACACACACTGACACACACACACACACACACACTCACAGACACACACTCTCGGACACACACACACACACACATACTCACAGACACTCACACTCAGACACACACACCCACTCACAGACACACACACTCTCAGACTCACACACACATACACTCACATTCAGACACACACACACTCACAGACACAAACACACACTCACAGACACACACGCACTGACTCTCAGACAGTCACACTCTCAGACACACACACACACACTGACTCTCAGACACACACAGACACACACTCTCAGACGCACACACACACACTCACAGACACACACACACTCTCAGACACACAAACTGACACACACACACACACACACACACTCACACACTCACAGACACACACACACTCAGACACACAAACTGACACACACACACACACTCACAGACACACACACACACACTCTCAGACACACACAGAGGTAGTCACAGACACACACACACACTCTCAGACACGCACACTCACAGACAGACACACACACACACTCAGACACACTCACCATCAGACACACTCACTCACAGACACACACACACACTCAGACGCACACAATCACAGACGCACTCTCACACACACGCGCAAGGACACACCCACACCCACACTCACACTCTCAGACACACACACACATACACTGACACTCTCTGACACACACACTCAGACACACACACTCACAGACACAAACACACACTCACAGACACACACACACACTCAACACACACACTCACAGTCACACACAGACAGACACACACTTGGACTCTCTCACACACACACACACACACACACACTGACTCTCAGACACACACACTCTCAGACACACACACACACACTGACGCTCAGACACACACACTCACAGATGCACACACTCACAGATGCACACACACTGACACACACACACACACACTGACACACACACACTCTCACAGACACACAATCTCAGACACACACAGTCAGTCACAGACACACACACACTCTCAGACACACACACACACAAACGCACACACACTCAGACACACACACACACACACACTCTCAGACACACACACTCAGACACACACACACACACAGTCACAGACACACACACACAGTCACAGACACATACACACACAGACAGTCACAGACACATACACACACACATTCTCTCAGACACGCACACTCTCAGACACTCACACACATACACTCATTCGCTCAGACACTCACAGGCACACACTCTCAGACACTCTCACACTCACAGACACATACACACAGTCACAGACACACACACACTCACACTCTTAGACACACACACTCTCAGACTCACAGACACTCACACTCACAGACACACACACTCTCAGTCACAGACACACACACTCTCAGTCACAGACACACACACTCTCAGTCACAGACACAGACACACACACACAGACACAAACACACTCACAGATACACACAGACACACACAAACACACTGAACACACACACACACAGTCACACACAGACACACACACACACACAATGAACACACACAGACACACACACACACACACAGTCACAGACACACACACACACTCTCAGACATACACACACACAGAAGCACACAAGCACACACACTCAGACACACACACACACTCTCAGACACGCACACTCACAGACACGCACACTCTCAGACACGCACACTCTCAGACACGCACACTCACAGACACGCACACTCACAGACACGCACACTCACAGACACACACACTCACACAGACACACACACTCTCAGACACACCCACCCACTCACAGACACACACACAGACACTCACACTCTCAGACTCACACACACACACACACACTCACAGACACGCACACACTCAGTCACAGACACTCACTCACAGACACACACACACTCTCAGACACACTCAGACACACACACTCTCAGTCACATACACTCACTCACAGACACTCACACACTCAACACACACTCACAGACAAACACAGACACACACTGACTTCAGACACACTGACTCTCAGACGCACACACACGCACTCACAGACACACACACACTCTCAGACACATACACACTGACACACACAGTCTCAGACACTCACGCACACTCTCAGATACTCAGACACTCACTGACACATACACACACACACACTCTCAGACACACACACTCAGACACAGTCACAGTCACACACACACAGATGCACACAAGCACACACACTCAGACACACACACACACTCACAGACACTCACACTCTCAGACACACACACACACACACACACACACACACACACTGACACACACTCTCAGACACACACACACACTCACACTCAGACACACACACCCACTCAGACACACACACCCACTCACAGACACTCACACTCAGACACACACACCCACTCACAGACACTCACACTCAGACATACACACCCACTCACAGACACACACACACTCACACTCTTAGACACACACACTCTCAGACTCACAGTCACACACACACACACTCACAGACACAAACACACACTCACAGACACACACACAGACACACACAGACACTCAGTCACATACACTCGCTCGCAGACACACACACTCACAGACACACACACACACACTCATAGACACACACTGAACACACACACAGTCACACACAGACACACGCACACACTCAGACACACGCACACACACACTCTCAGACACACACACACTCAGACACACACACGCACACAAGCACACACACACTCTCAGATATGCACACTCACAGACACTCACACTCTCAAACACACACACACACTCAGACACGCACACTCACAGACACACATACACTCACACTCTCGGACACTCTCAGACACACGCAGTCACAGACAGACCCACACACTCTCAGACACACACACACAATCACACACACACACACAGACAGTCACAGATACACACACACACTCACAGTCACACACACACTCACAGACACACACACACTCACAGACACACACACACTCAGTCACTGACACTCACTCTCAGACACGCACACTCTCAGACACAGACACACACTCTCAGACACACTCAGACACAAACACACTCACAGACACTCAGACACACACACTCTCAGTCACGTACATTCACACTCTCAGACAAACACACACACACTCACAGACACACACACTCTCACAGACACAAACACACACTCAACACACGCACTCACACACACACACACACACACTCACAGATACTCAGACACACACACTCACAGACACACACACACACTCTCAGACACTCACAGATGCACACACTCTCAGATGCACACACACATACACTCAGCCGCACACACACTCTCAGCCGCACACACACTCTCAGCCGCACAAGCTCTCAGACACACACACTGACACACACTCACAGACACACACACTCACAGACACACACACACACACACTCTCAGACACACACACTCTCAGACACACACACAGACAGTCACAGACACACACACACACTCTCAGCCGCACACACACTCTCAGCCGCACACACACTCTCAGCCGCACAAGCTCTCAGACACTCACAGACACACACACTCACAGACTCACACACACACTCTCAGACACACACACAGACAGTCACAGACACACACACACACACTCTCAGACACACACACTCACACACAGACACACACATTCAGACACCCTCACCATCAGACACACTCACTCACAGACACACTCACACACACTCAGACGCAAACAATCACAGACGCACTCTCACACACACACGCAAGGACACACACACACACCCACACTCACAGACACTCACACTCTCAGACACACACACACATACACTCACACTCTCACACACTCACAGACACATACACTGTCAGACACACACACTCTCAGACTCACACACACATACAGTCACACTCTCAGACTCACACACTCACAGACACATACACACACACAGAGACAGACACATACTCACACACACACACACACAGATGCACACAAGCACACACACTCAGACACACACACACACTCAGACACACACAGACACACTCAGACACGCACACTCACAGACACACATACACTCACACTCTCGGACACTCTCAGACTCTCACAGACACACACGCACACACTCTCACTCACACTCTCAGACACACACACACACACACACACATACAGACACACACACTCTCAGACACACACTCGCAGACTCACACACACATACACTCACACTCTCAGACACACACACTCATAGACACAAACACACACTCACACACACACAACACTCAGACACACACACTCACACACAGATACACACACACAGTCACACACACTCTCAGTCACAGACACTCACTCACAGACACACACACTCTCAGACACACACACACACACACAATCACAAGCTCTCAGACACACACACACACACACTCCACTCTCAGACACACACACACTCACACACACAATCTCAGACACTCACTCTCAGACACACACACACACACACACACTCCACTCTCAGACACACACACACTCACACACACAATCTCAGACAGTCACTCTCAGACACACACACACACACTCCACTCTCAGACACACACACACACTCTGAGACGCACACACACTCACACAGACACAAACACACACTCACAGACACACAGACTATCAGACACTCACACTCTCAGACACACACACACACTGACTTCAGACACACTGACACTCAGACACACACACTCACAGACACACTCACAGATGCATACACTCACACACACACACACACACACCCACTCACAGACACACACACACTCGCACACACATATACTCACATTCAGACACACACACACTCACACACACAAACACACACTCACAGACACACACACACCGACTCTCAGACACACACACACACACACACACAGACTCTCAGACACACACAGTCTCAGACACTCACTCACAGACACACACACAGTCTCAGCCACACACACAGACACACACTCACAGACACACACACTCTCAGACACTCACAGACACACACACTCTCAGACACTCACAGACCCACACACTCTCAGACACACACACACATACTCTCAGACACTCACAGACACACTCACTCACACACACACACTCACCATCAGACACACTCACTCACAGACACACACACACTCAGACGCACACAATCACAGACACACTCTCACACACACACGCAAGGACACACACACACCCACACTTACAGACACACTCACTCTCAGACACACACACACATACACTCACACTCTCACACACTCACACTCAAAGACACACACACTCCCAGACACACACACACATACTCACAGACACTCACACTGTCAGAGACACACACTCTCAGACACACACACACATACAGTCACACTCTCAGACTCACACACACATACAGTCACACTCTCAGACACACACACTCACAGACACAAACACACACTCACAGACACACACACTGAACGCACACTCACAGACACACACACACACACTCAACACACACACACTCACAGTCACACACACATACTCGGACTCTCACACACACACACTGACTCTCAGACACTCACACTCTCAGACACACACACACACACTGACTCTCAGACACACACTCACAGATGCACACACTCTCAGATGCACGCACACACTGACACACACACACACAGACACAGACACACTGTCAGACACACACACACACAGACACACACTCACAGACACACACACACAGACACAGACACACTGTCAGACACACACACACAGACACACACTCACAGACACACACACTGACACACACTCACAGACACACACACACAAACGCGCACACACTCAGACACACACACACACACACTCTCAGACACACACTCAAACACACACACACAGTCACAGACACACACACACTCTCTCAGACACGCACACACTCAGACACTCACACACATACACTCACACTCTCAGACACACACAGGCACACACGCTCTCAGACACTCTCACACTCACAGACACTCACACACACACACACTCTCAGACATACACACAGACACACACACACACACTCTCAGACACGCACACTCTCAGACGCACGCACACACACTGACTCTCAGACACACACAGTCTCAGACACTCTCAGATGCACACACACACACTCACAGACGCACACACACTCTCTGCCGCACACACACTCTCTGCCGCACACACTCTCAGCCACGCACGCACTCTCAGACACACAAGCTCTCAGACACACACACTGACGCACACTCACAGACACACACACTCACAGACATACACACACTCACACACTCACAGACTCACACACACACAGACACACACACACTCTCAGACACACACACAGACAGTCACAGACACACACACACACACTCTCAGACACGCACACTCACAGACACACACACCGACACACACACACACACTCAGACACCCTCACCATCAGACACACTCACTCACAGACACACACACACACACTCAGACGCACACAATCACAGACGCACTCTCACACACACACGCAAGGACACACACACAGACACTCACACTCTCAGACACACACACACATACACTCACACTCTCACACACTCACACTCACAGACACATACACTGTCAGACACACACACTCTCAGACTCACACACACATACACTCACACTCTCAGACACACTCAGACTCACACACACATACAGTCACACTCAGACTCACACACACAATCACACTCTCAGACACACACACTCACAGACACACACACTCACAAACACATACACACACTCACTCTCAGGCACACACACACACACACAAATACACACACACAAGCACACACACTCAGACACGCACACTCACACTCTCAGACACACATACACTCACACTCTCGGACACTCTCAGACACTCACAGACACACGCACACACTCTCATTCACACTCTCAGACACACACACACATACTCAGACACACACACTCAGACACACACACCCACTCACAGACACACACACACTCGCAGACTCACACACACATACACTCACACTCTCAGACACACACACACACATAGACACAAACACACACACACTCACAGACACACACACTCACACACAGATACACACAAACTCAGTCACAGACACTCACTCACAGACACACACACTCTCAGACACACACACACTCAGACACACACACACACACTCACAAGCTCTCAGACACACACACTGACACACACTCACACACACAATCTCAGACACTCACTCTCAGACACACACACACACACACACAAACTCCACTCTCAGACACACACACACTCACAGTCACACACAGACACACACACAATCAGACACTCACACTCTCAGACACACACACACACTGACTTCAGACACACTGACACTCAGACACACACACTCACAGACACACTCACAGATGCATACACTCTCTCACACACACACACACACACACTCACACCCACTCACAGATACACACACTCTCAGACTCACACACACATATACTCACATTCAGACACACACACACACACACTAACACACACTGACTCTCAGACACACACACACACACACACAGACTCTCAGACACACACAGTCTCAGACACTCATAGACACACACTCACAGACACACACACACTCTCAGCCACACAGACACTCTCAGACACACAAGCTCTCAGACGCACACACTGACACACACTCACAGACACACACACACATACTCTCAGACACACACAGACACACACACACACAGACACACACACACTCTCAAACACACACACAGACAGTCACAGACACACACACACACACACACACACACACTCTCAGACACGCACACTCACAGACACACTCACTCACAGACACACACACCGACACTCAGACACACTCACCATCAGACACACTCACGCACAGACACACACACACTCAGACGCACTCTCACACACACACGCAAGGACACACACACACCCACACTTACAGATACTCTCACTCTCAGACACACACACACATACACTCACACTCTCACACACTCACACTCGCAGACACACACACTCGCAGACACACACACTCGCAGACACACACTCGCAGACACACACTCGCAGACACACACATTGTCAGACACACACACTCTCAGACACACACACACATACACTCACATTCTCACACACTCACACTCACAGACACACACACTCTCAGACACACACACACATACTCACAGACACTCACACTGTCAGACACACACACTCTCAGACACACACATACAGTCACACTCTCAGACTCACACATACATACAGTCACACTCTCAGACACACACACTCACAGACACAAACACACACTCACAGACACACACACTGAACGCACACTCACAGACACAGACACACACACTCTCAGCCGCACACACACTCTCAGCCGCACACACTCTCAGCCACACACTGACTCTCAGACACACACTCACAGATGCACACACTCTCAGATGCACGCACACACTGACACACACACACAGACACAGACACACTGTCAGACACAGACACACTCACAGACACACAGTCAGTCACAGACACACACACACACACAAACGCGCACACACTCAGACACACACACACACTCTCAGACACACACTCAAACACACACACACACAGTCACAGACACACACACACTCTCTCAGACACGCACACACTCACACTCTCAGACACACACAGGCACACACAGTCTCACACCCACAGACACACACACACTCACACACACACACACACACACACACACTCTCAGACATACACACAGACACTCACACTGTCAGACACACACACTCTCAGACACACACACACATACAGTCACACTCTCAGACTCACACACACATACAGTCACACTCTCAGACACACACACTCACAGACACAAACATACACTCACTCATAGACACACACACTGAACGCACAGACACAGACACACACACACACACTCAACACACACACACTCACAGTCACACACAGACAGACACACACACTCGGACTCTCACACACACACACACTGACTCCCAGACACTCACACTCTCAGACACACACACACACACACACACACACACACACACAGACTCTCAGACACACACTCACAGATGCACACACTCTCAGATGCACGCACACACTGACACACACACACACACAGACACAGACACACTGTCAGACACACACACAAACACAGACACACACACACTGACACATACTCACAGACACACAGTCAGTCACAGACACACGCACACACACACACACTCAGACACACACACACACTCTCAGACACACACTCAAACACACACACACACACAGTCACAGACACACACACACTCTCTCAGACACGCACACACTCAGACACTCACACACATACACTCACACTCTCAGACACACACAGGCACACACACTCTCAGACACTCTCACACTCACAGACACTCACACACACACACACTCTCAGACATACACACAGACACACACACACACACTCTCAGACACGCACACTCTCAGACGCACGCACACACACTGACTCTCAGACACACACAGTCTCAGACACTCTCAGATGCACACACACACACTCACAGACGCACACACACTCTCTGCCGCACACACACTCTCTGCCGCACACACACTCTCTGCCGCACACACTCTCAGCCACGCACGCACTCTCAGACACACAAGCTCTCAGACACACACACTGACGCACACTCACAGACACACACACTCACAGACATACACACACTCACACACTCACAGACTCACACACACACAGACACACACACACTCTCAGACACACACACAGACAGTCACAGACACACACACACACACTCTCAGACACGCACACTCACAGACACACACACCGACACACACACACACTCAGACACCCTCACCATCAGACACACTCACTCACAGACACACACACACACACTCAGACGCACACAATCACAGACGCACTCTCACACACACACGCAAGGACACACACACAGACACTCACACTCTCAGACACACACACACATACACTCACACTCTCACACACTCACACTCACAGACACATACACTGTCAGACACACACACTCTCAGACTCACACACACATACACTCACACTCTCAGACACACTCAGACTCACACACACATACAGTCACACTCAGACTCACACACACAATCACACTCTCAGACACACACACTCACAGACACACACACTCACAAACACATACACACACTCACTCTCAGGCACACACACACACACAAATACACACACACAAGCACACACACTCAGACACGCACACTCACACTCTCAGACACACATACACTCACACTCTCGGACACTCTCAGACACTCACAGACACACACGCACACACTCTCATTCACACTCTCAGACACACACACACATACTCAGACACTCACACTCAGACACACACACCCACTCACAGACACACACACACTCGCAGACTCACACACACATACACTCACACTCTCAGACACACACACACATAGACACAAACACACACACACTCACACACAGATACACACAAACTCAGTCACAGACACTCACTCACAGACACACACACTCTCAGACACACACACACTCAGACACACACACACACACTCACAAGCTCTCAGACACACACACTGACACACACTCACACACACAATCTCAGACACTCACTCTCAGACACACACACACACACACACAAACTCCACTCTCAGACACACACACACTCACAGTCACACACAGACACACACACAATCAGACACTCACACTCTCAGACACACACACACACTGACTTCAGACACACTGACACTCAGACACACACACTCACAGACACACTCACAGATGCATACACTCTCTCACACACACACACACACACACACACACTCACACCCACTCACAGATACACACACTCTCAGACTCACACACACATATACTCACATTCAGACACACACACACACACACTAACACACACTGACTCTCAGACACACACACACACACACACAGACTCTCAGACACACACAGTCTCAGACACTCATAGACACACACTCACAGACACACACACACTCTCAGCCACACAGACACTCTCAGACACACAAGCTCTCAGACACACACACTGACACACACTCACAGACACACACACACATACTCTCAGACACACACACACACAGACACACACACACTCTCAAACACACACACAGACAGTCACAGACACACACACACACACACACTCTCAGACACGCACACTCACAGACACACTCACTCACAGACACACACACCGACACTCAGACACACTCACCATCAGACACACTCACGCACAGACACACACACACTCAGACGCACTCTCACACACACACGCAAGGACACACACACACCCACACTTACAGATACTCTCACTCTCAGACACACACACACATACACTCACACTCTCACACACTCACACTCGCAGACACACACACTCGCAGACACACACTCGCAGACACACACACTGTCAGACACACACACTCTCAGACTCACACACACACATACAGTCACACTCTCAGACTCACACACACATACAGTCACACTCTCAGACACACACACATACAGTCACACTCTCAGACTCACACACACACATACAGTCACACTCTCAGACACACACACTCACAGACACAAACACACACTCACAGACACAAACACACACTCACAGACACTCACACTGAACACACACTCACAGACACACACACTCTCAGACTCACTCACACACACATACACTCACATTCAGACACACACACACTCACAGACACACACGCACTGACTCTCAGACACTCACACTCTCAACACACACACACACACAGACTCTCAGACACACACAGACACATAAACTGAACACACACTCACAGACACACACACTCTCAGCCACACACACACTCTCAGCCACACAAGCTCTCAGATACACACACTGACACACACTCACACAATCTCAAACACACACACACACTAACAGACACACAATCACAGACACTCACTCTCAGACACACACTCACACTCTCAGACACACACACACGCTCAGACGCACACACACTCACACACACACACTCAGAGTCACACACAGACACACACACAGACTCTCAGAGACACACACACACACACACACACACTGACTTCAGACACACTGACACTCAGACACACACACAGATGCATACACTCTCAGACGCACACACACACTGACACACACACACACACACACACACACACACTTTCGGACACACACACACACACACACACATACTCACAGACACTCACACTCTCAGACTCACACACACATACACTCACATTCAGACACACACACACTCTCAGACACAAACACACACTCACAGACACACACGCACTGACTCTCAGACAGTCACACTCTCAGACACACACACACACACACACACACAGACTCTCAGACACACACAGTCTCAGACACTCACAGACACACACTCACAGATGCACACACTCTCAGACGCACACACACACACACACACTCTCAGCCACACACACTCTCAGACACACAAACTGACACACACTCACAGACACACACACACACTCACAGACACACACACACTCACACACTCACAGACACACACACACTCTCAGACACACACAGAGATAGTCACAGACACACACACACACTCTCAGACACGCACACTCACAGACAAACTCACTCACAGACACACACACCGACACACACACACTCAGACACACTCACCATCAGACACACACACCATCAGACACACACACACACTCAGACGCACACAATCACAGACGCACTCCAACACACAGACGCAAGGACACACCCACACCCACACTCACACACTCAGACACACACACACATACAGTCACACTCTCAGACACACACACATACAGTCACACTCTCGGACACTCTCAGACACTCACAGACACACACGCACACACTCTCAGACACACACACACATACTCAGACACACACTCAGACACACACACCCACTCTCAGACACACACACTCTCAGACACACACACTCGCAGACACACACACACACACTCATAGACACAAACACACACTCACACACTCACAGACACACACACTCACACACAGATACACACACACACTCAGTCACAGACACTCACTCACAGACACACACACACTCAGACACACACACTCACAAGCTCTCAGACACACACACTGACACACACTCACACACACAATCTCAGACACTCACTCTCAGACACACACACACACACACTCCACTCTCAGACACACACACACTCACAGACACACACTCACAGTCACAAACAGACACACACACACACACACACACACACACACACACATTCAGACACTCACACTCTCAGACACACACACACACACTGACTTCAGACACACTGACACTCAGACACACACACTCACAGACACACTCACAGATGCATACACTCTCTCTCACACACACACACACACACACACACACACACACACACACACACACTCACACCCACTCACAGACACACACACTCTCAGACTCACACACACATATACTCACATTCAGACACACACACACAAACACACTGACTCTCAGACACACACACACACACACACACACACACACACAGACTCTCAGACACACACAGTCTCAGACACTCATAGACACACACTCACAGACACACACACACTCTCAGCCACACACACACTCTCAGACACACAAGCTCTCAGACACACACACTGACACACACACACATACTCTCAGACACACACAGACACACACACACTCTCAAACACACACACAGACAGTCACAGACACACACACACACACACACACACACACTCACTCACAGACACACACACCGACACTCAGACACACTCACTCACAGACACACACACACACTCAGCCGCACTCTCACACACACACGCAAGGACACACACACACCCACACTTATAGATACTCTCACTCTCAGACACACACACACATACACTCACACTCTCACACACTCACACTCGCAGACACACACACTCGCAGACACACACACTCGCAGACACACACACATACTCACAGACACACACACTGTCAGACACACACACTCTCAGACACACACACACATACAGTCACACTCTCAGACTCACACACACATACAGTCACACTCTCAGACACACACACATACAGTCACACTCTCAGACTCACACATACAGTCACACTCTCAGACACACACACTCACAGACACAAACACACACTCACAGACACAAACACACACTCACAGACACACACACTCTCAGACTCACTCACACAGACATACACTCACATTCAGACACACACACACTCACAGACACACACGCACTGACTCTCAGACACTCACACTCTCAGACACACACACACACACACACACACACACAGACTCTCAGACACACACAGACACACAAAGTGAACACACACTCACAGACACACACACATTCTCAGCCACACAAGCTCTCAGACACACACACTGACACACACTCACAAACACACACACACTAACAGACACACAATCACAGACACTCACTCTCAGACACACACACACACACACACACTCTCAGACACACACACACTCACACACACACACACTGACTTCAGACACACTGACACTCAGACACACACACAGATGCATACACTCTCAGACGCACACACACACTCTCGGACACACACACACACACACACACACACATACTCACAGACACTCACACTCAGACACACACACCCACTCACAGACACACACACTCTCAGACTCACACACACATACACTCACATTCACACACACACACACTCTCAGACACAAACACACACTCACAGACACACACGCACTGACTCTCAGACAGTCACACTCTCAGACACACACACACACACACACACACAGACTCTCAGACACACACAGACACACACTCACAGATGCACACACTCTCAGCCACACACACACTCAGACACACAAACTGACACACACTCACAGACACACACACACACTCACAGACACACACACACACACTCTCAGACACACACAGAGATAGTCACAGACACACACACACATACTCTCAGACACACACACTCACAGACACACACAGACAGAGATAGTCACAGACACACACACACACACTCTCAGACACGCACACTCACAGACATACTCACTCACAGACACACACACCGACACACACACACTCAGACACACTCACCATCAGACACACTCACTCACAGACACACACACACACTCAGACGCACACAATCACAGATGCACTCTCACACACACACGCAAGGACACACCCACACCCACACTCACACTCTCAGACGCACACACACATACACTGACACTCTCTGACACACACACTCAGACACACACACTCACAGACACAAACACACACTCACAGACACACACTCAGACACAGACACACACACACACTCAACACACACACTCACAGTCACACACAGACAGACACACACACTCGGACTCTCTCACACACACACACACTGACTCTCAGACACTCACACTCTCAGACACACACACACACTGACTCACAGACACACACACCGACACACACACACTCAGACACACTCACCATCAGACACACTCACTCACAGACACACACACAATCACAGACGCACTCTCTCACACACACGCAAGGACACACCCACACCCACACCCACACTCACACTCTCAGACACACACACACATACACTGACACTCTCTGACACACACACTCAGACACACACACTCACAGACACAAACACACACTCACAGACACACACTCAGACACAGACACACACACACACTCAACACACACACTCACAGTCACACACAGACAGACACACACACTCGGACTCTCTCACACACACACACACTGACTCTCAGACACTCACACTCTCTGACACACACACACACTGACTCTCAGACATACACACTCACAGATGCACACACTCTCAGATGCACACACACACGCACACACTCACAGCCACACACACACTGACACACACTCACAGCCACACACACACTGACACACACTCACAGCCACACAATCTCAGACACACACAGTCAGTCACAGACACACACACACAAACGCACACACACTCAGACACACACACACACACTCTCAGACATACACACACACTCTCAGACACACACACACAGTCACAGACACATACACATTCTCTCAGACAAGCACACTCTCAGACACTCACACACATACACTCATTCGCTCAGACACTCACAGGCACACACTCTCAGACACTCTCACACTCACAGACACAGACACACAGTCACAGACACACACTCTCAGACACACACAGACACACACACCCACTCACAGACACACACACACACTCTTAGACACACACACTCTCAGACTCACACTCACAGACACACACACTCACAGACACACACACTCACAGACACAAACACACACTCACAGAAACACACACACTCACACTCACAGACACTCACTCACAGACACACACACACACTCTCAGACACAAACACACTCATAGATACACACAGACACACACACACACTCACAGTCACACACACTGAACACACACACACACTCTCAGACACGCACTGAACACACACACAGACACACACACACACACTCTCAGACACGCACTCTCTCACACACACACACTCTCAGACACACACACACACAGAAGCACACAAGCACACACACTCAGACACACTCACACTCTCAGACACTCACACTCTCAGACACTCACACTCTCAGACACTCACACTCTCAAACACTCACACTCTCAGACACACACACTCTCAGACTCACACACTCTCAGACTCACACACTCTCAGACTCACACAGACACACACAGACACACACACTCACAGACACACACACTCTCAGACACACACACTCTCACAGACACACACACTCTCACAGACACACACATTCAGACATACCCACCCACTCACAGACACACACACAGACACTCACACTCTCAGACACACACACTCTCAGACTCACACACACACACACACTCACAGACACGCACACACACACTCACAGACACTCACTCACAGACACACACACACACAGACACACACACACTCTCAGACACAAACACACTCACAGACACACACAAACACTCAGACACACACAAACACTCAGACACACACAAACACTCAGACACACACACTCTCAGTCACATACACTCACTCACAGACACTCACACACTCACAGACACACACATACACACACTGACTTCAGACACACTGACCCTCAGACGCACACACACGCACTCACAGACACACACACACTCTCAGACTCACACACACTGACACACAGTCTCAGACACTCACGCACACTCTCAGATACTCAGACACTCACTGACACATACACACACAGAGACACACACACACACACACACACTCTCAGACACACACACAGTCACAGACACACACACACAGATGCACACAAGCACACACAGTCAGACACACACACACTCAGACACGCACACTCACAGACACTCACACTCACAGACACACACATACACACACTCACATACACACACTCTCAGACACACACACACACACTCACACTCAGACACACACACCCAGACATACACACCCACTCACAAACACACACACACTCACACTCTTAGACACACACACTCTCAGACTCACAGTCACACACACACACTCACAGACACAAACACACACTCACAGACACACACACACACTCTCAGTCACAGACACTCACTCACAGACACACGCACACACTCTCAGACACAAACACACTCAGACACAAACACACTCACAGACACACACAGACACTCAGTCACATACACTCGCTCACAGACACACACACTCATAGACACACACACACACACACACTGAACACACACACAGTCACACACAGACACACGCACACACTCACTCTCAGACACACACACACACTCAGACACACACACACTCAGACACACACACACTCAGACAAACACACACTCAGACACACACACACTCAGACACACACACGCACACAAGCACACACACTCAGACACACACACACACACTCTCAGATATGCACACTCACAGACACTCACACTCTCAAACACACACACACACACTCAGACACGCACACTCACAGACACACATACACTCACACTCTCGGACACTCAGACACACGCACTCACAGACAGACACACACAGTCACAGACACATACACACACAGACAGTTACAGACACACACACACACACACACACACACAGACAGTCACAGATACACACTCACACTCACAGTCACACACACACTCACAGACACACACACTCTCAGTCACTGACACTCACTCTCAGACACGCACACTCTCAGTCACAGACACACACTCTCAGACACACACACTCTCAGACACACTCTCAGACACACACAGACACTCAGACACACACACTCTCAGTCACGTACATTCACACTCTCAGACAAACACACACACACTCACAGACACACACACTCTCACACACACAAACACACACTCAACACACGCACTCACACACACACTCTCAGTCACACACACTCACTCACAGACACACACACTCACAGACACACACACACACACACTCAACACACACACACTCTCACAGACACAAACACGCACTCAACACACACACACTCACTGACTCTCAGACACACACACACACTCACAGACACAGAAACTCTCAGCCACACAAGCTCTCAGACACACACACACACTCACAGACACACAAACACACACTCTCAGACACACAAACACACAGACAGTCACAGACACACACACACAGTCACAGACACAGACAGTCACAGACACAGACACACACTCTCAGACACACACTCACAGAGACATACACACACAGTCACAGACACACACACACACTCTCAGACACACACACAGACGCACACACACAGACGCACACACACTCAGACACGCACACTCACAGACACGCACACTCACAGACACACACTCTCAGACGCACATACACTCACACTCTCGGACACTCTCAGACACTCACAGACACACACACTCTCAGACACACACGCTCACACTCTCAGACACACACACACTCTCAGCCACACAAGCTCTCAGACACACACACTCAGAAACACACACACTCAGACACGCACTCACACACACACACAGTCACAGACACACACACACACTCTCAGACACGGACACTCTCAGACACATACACACACTCACTCTCAGACACACACACACACAGTCACAGAGACACCCACACTCTCAGACACACACACACAGACGCACACAAGCACACACACTCAGACACACACGCACATTCAGACACGCACACTCACAGACAAACTCTCAGACACACACACTCACACTCTCGGACACTCTCAGACACTCACACGCACACACACACATAGACACACACACACACACACACACACACACACACACTCTCAGACATGCACACTCACAGACACACACTCACTCTCTCTCTCACACACACACACTCTCAGACATACTCACCATCAGACACACACACACACACACACACACACACACACTCTCAGACACACACAGACACACACACTCTCAGACACACGCACACACTCTCAGACACACGCACACAGACAGTCACCGACACTCACTCTCAGACACACGCACCAGCAGACACACACACACAAAGACACACAAACACTCTCAGACACACACACACTCACAGACACACACACTCACAGACACACACACTCACACACGCACAGACACACACACGCACAGACACACACACACACTCTCTCACACACTCACTCACAGACACACACACACACACTCACTCTCAGACACCCTCACCATCAGACACTCACACACACACACACTCACAAACAGACACACACACACACTCAGACACACACGCACATACTCTTAGACACACACACACATACTCTTAGACACTCACACTCAGACACACACAAACACTCACACTCTCAGACACTCATAGATACTCACAGACACACACACTCTCAGACACACACACACTCACATACACTCACACACAGACACACACACACACTCAGACACACACACACACATACTCACAGACACTCACACTCACACACATACACTCACACTCTCAGACACTCATAGATACTCACAGACACACACACTCTCAGACACACACACACTCACACACACACACACACATACTCACAGACACACACTCAGACACACACATACACTCACACTCTCAGACACTCATAGATACTCACAGACACACACACACTCAGACACGCACACACACTCAGACACGCACACTCACAGACAAACTCTCAGACACACACACTCACACTCTCGGACACGCTCAGACACACACACACACACACACACACTCTCTCAGACATGCACACTCTCAGACACGCACACTCACAGACACACACACTCTCTCTCTCTCACACACACACACACTCTCAGACATACTCACCATCAGACACACACACACACTCACACACAGACACACACACGCTCAGACACACGCACACACTCTCAGACACACGCACACACTCTCAGACACACACACAGACAGTCACAGACACTCACTCTCAGACACACGCACCATCAGACACACACACACTCTCAGACATGCACACTCACAGACACACACACACTCACACACAGACACACACACACTCAGACACACACACACACTCAGACGCACACAATCACAGATGCACTCTCACACACACACGCAAGGACACACCCACACCCACACTCACACTCTCAGACGCACACACACATACACTGACACTCTCTGACACACACACTCAGACACACACACTCACAGACACAAACACACACTCACAGACACACACTCAGACACAGACACACACACACACTCAACACACACACTCACAGTCACACACAGACAGACACACACACTCGGACTCTCTCACACACACACACACTGACTCTCAGACACTCACACTCTCAGACACACACACACACTGACTCACAGACACACACACCGACACACACACACTCAGACACACTCACCATCAGACACACTCACTCACAGACACACACACAATCACAGACGCACTCTCTCACACACACGCAAGGACACACCCACACCCACACCCACACTCACACTCTCAGACACACACACACATACACTGACACTCTCTGACACACACACTCAGACACACACACTCACAGACACAAACACACACTCACAGACACACACTCAGACACAGACACACACACACACTCAACACACACACTCACAGTCACACACAGACAGACACACACACTCGGACTCTCTCACACACACACACACTGACTCTCAGACACTCACACTCTCAGACACACACACACACTGACTCTCAGACATACACACTCACAGATGCACACACTCTCAGATGCACACACACACTGACACACACGCACACACTCACAGCCACACACACACTGACACACACTCACAGCCACACACACACTGACACACACTCACAGCCACACAATCTCAGACACACACAGTCAGTCACAGACACACACACACAAACGCACACACACTCAGACACACACACACACACTCTCAGACATACACACACACTCTCAGACACACACACACAGTCACAGACACATACACATTCTCTCAGACAAGCACACTCTCAGACACTCACACACATACACTCATTCGCTCAGACACTCACAGGCACACACTCTCAGACACTCTCACACTCACAGACACAGACACACAGTCACAGACACACACTCTCAGACACACACAGACACACACACCCACTCACAGACACACACACACACTCTTAGACACACACACTCTCAGACTCACACTCACAGACACACACACTCACAGACACACACACTCACAGACACAAACACACACTCACAGAAACACACACACTCACACTCACAGACACTCACTCACAGACACACACACACACTCTCAGACACAAACACACTCATAGATACACACAGACACACACACACTCACAGTCACACACACTGAACACACACACACACACACACTCTCAGACACGCACTGAACACACACACAGACACACACACACACACTCTCAGACACGCACTCTCTCACACACACACACTCTCAGACACACACACACACAGAAGCACACAAGCACACACACTCAGACACACTCACACTCTCAGACACTCACACTCTCAGACACTCACACTCTCAAACACTCACACTCTCAGACACACACACTCTCAGACTCACACACTCTCAGACTCACACACTCTCAGACTCACACAGACACACACAGACACACACACTCACAGACACACACACTCTCAGACACACACACTCTCACAGACACACACACTCTCACAGACACACACATTCAGACATACCCACCCACTCACAGACACACACACAGACACTCACACTCTCAGACACACACACTCTCAGACTCACACACACACACACACTCACAGACACGCACACACACACTCACAGACACTCACTCACAGACACACACACACACAGACACACACACACTCTCAGACACAAACACACTCACAGACACACACAAACACTCAGACACACACAAACACTCAGACACACACAAACACTCAGACACACACACTCTCAGTCACATACACTCACTCACAGACACTCACACACTCACAGACACACACATACACACACTGACTTCAGACACACTGACCCTCAGACGCACACACACGCACTCACAGACACACACACACTCTCAGACTCACACACACTGACACACAGTCTCAGACACTCACGCACACTCTCAGATACTCAGACACTCACTGACACATACACACACAGAGACACACACACACACACACACACTCTCAGACACACACACAGTCACAGACACACACACACAGATGCACACAAGCACACACAGTCAGACACACACACACTCAGACACGCACACTCACAGACACTCACACTCACAGACACACACATACACACACTCACATACACACACTCTCAGACACACACACACACACACTCACACTCAGACACACACACCCAGACATACACACCCACTCACAAACACACACACACTCACACTCTTAGACACACACACTCTCAGACTCACAGTCACACACACACACTCACAGACACAAACACACACTCACAGACACACACACACACTCTCAGTCACAGACACTCACTCACAGACACACGCACACACTCTCAGACACAAACACACTCAGACACAAACACACTCACAGACACACACAGACACTCAGTCACATACACTCGCTCACAGACACACACACTCACTCATAGACACACACACACACACACACACTGAACACACACACAGTCACACACAGACACACGCACACACTCACTCTCAGACACACACACACACTCAGACACACACACACTCAGACACACACACACTCAGACACACACACACTCAGACACACACACGCACACAAGCACACACACTCAGACACACACACACACACTCTCAGATATGCACACTCACAGACACTCACACTCTCAAACACACACACACACACTCAGACACGCACACTCACAGACACACATACACTCACACTCTCGGACACTCAGACACACGCACTCACAGACAGACACACACAGTCACAGACACATACACACACAGACAGTTACAGACACACACACACACACACACACACACACAGACAGTCACAGATACACACTCACACTCACAGTCACACACACACTCACAGACACACACACTCTCAGTCACTGACACTCACTCTCAGACACGCACACTCTCAGTCACAGACACACACTCTCAGACACACACACTCTCAGACACACTCTCAGACACACACAGACACTCAGACACACACACTCTCAGTCACGTACATTCTCACTCTCAGACAAACACACACACACTCACAGACACACACACTCTCACACACACAAACACACACTCAACACACGCACTCACACACACACTCTCAGTCACACACACTCACTCACAGACACACACACTCACAGACACACACACACACACACTCAACACACACACACTCTCACAGACACAAACACGCACTCAACACACACACACTCACTGACTCTCAGACACACACACACACTCACAGACACAGAAACTCTCAGCCACACAAGCTCTCAGACACACACACACACTCACAGACACACAAACACACACTCTCAGACACACAAACACACAGACAGTCACAGACACACACACACAGTCACAGACACAGACAGTCACAGACACAGACACACACTCTCAGACACACACTCACAGAGACATACACACACAGTCACAGACACACACACACACTCTCAGACACACACACAGACGCACACACACAGACGCACACACACTCAGACACGCACACTCACAGACACGCACACTCACAGACACACACTCTCAGACGCACATACACTCACACTCTCGGACACTCTCAGACACTCACAGACACACACACTCTCAGACACACACGCTCACACTCTCAGACACACACACACTCTCAGCCACACAAGCTCTCAGACACACACACTCAGAAACACACACACTCAGACACGCACTCACACACACACACAGTCACAGACACACACACACACTCTCAGACACGGACACTCTCAGACACATACACACACTCACTCTCGGACACACACACACACACAGTCACAGAGACACCCACACTCTCAGACACACACACACAGACGCACACAAGCACACACACTCAGACACACACGCACATTCAGACACGCACACTCACAGACAAACTCTCAGACACACACACTCACACTCTCGGACACTCTCAGACACTCACACGCACACACACACATAGACACACACACACACACACACACACACACACACACTCTCAGACATGCACACTCACAGACACACACTCACTCTCTCTCTCACACACACACACTCTCAGACATACTCACCATCAGACACACACACACACACACACACACACACTCTCAGACACACACAGACACACACACTCTCAGACACACGCACACACTCTCAGACACACGCACACAGACAGTCACCGACACTCACTCTCAGACACACGCACCAGCAGACACACACACACAAAGACACACAAACACTCTCAGACACACACACACTCACAGACACACACACTCACAGACACACACACTCACACACGCACAGACACACACACGCACAGACACACACACACACTCTCTCACACACTCACTCACAGACACACACACACACACTCACTCTCAGACACCCTCACCATCAGACACTCACACACACACACACTCACAAACAGACACACACACACACTCAGACACACACACACATACTCTTAGACACTCACACTCAGACACACACAAACACTCACACTCTCAGACACTCATAGATACTCACAGACACACACACTCTCAGACACACACACACTCACATACACTCACACACAGACACACACACACACATACTCACAGACACTCACACTCACACACATACACTCACACTCTCAGACACTCATAGATACTCACAGACACACACACTCTCAGACACACACACACTCACACACACACACACACATACTCACAGACACACACTCAGACACACACATACACTCACACTCTCAGACACTCATAGATACTCACAGACACACACACACTCAGACACGCACACACACTCAGACACGCACACTCACAGACAAACTCTCAGACACACACACTCACACTCTCGGACACGCTCAGACACACACACACACACACACACACTCTCTCAGACATGCACACTCTCAGACACGCACACTCACAGACACACACACTCTCTCTCTCTCACACACACACACACTCTCAGACATACTCACCATCAGACACACACACACACACACTCTCAGACACACACACACTCACACACAGACACACACACGCTCAGACACACGCACACACTCTCAGACACACGCACACACTCTCAGACACACACACACAGACAGTCACAGACACTCACTCTCAGACACACGCACCATCAGACACACACACACTCTCAGACATGCACACTCACAGACACACACACACTCACACACAGACACACACACACTCAGACACACACACACACTCAGACGCACACAATCACAGATGCACTCTCACACACACACGCAAGGACACACCCACACCCACACTCACACTCTCAGACGCACACACACATACACTGACACTCTCTGACACACACACTCAGACACACACACTCACAGACACAAACACACACTCACAGACACACACTCAGACACAGACACACACACACACTCAACACACACACTCACAGTCACACACAGACAGACACACACACTCGGACTCTCTCACACACACACACACTGACTCTCAGACACTCACACTCTCAGACACACACACACACTGACTCACAGACACACACACCGACACACACACACTCAGACACACTCACCATCAGACACACTCACTCACAGACACACACACAATCACAGACGCACTCTCTCACACACACGCAAGGACACACCCACACCCACACCCACACTCACACTCTCAGACACACACACACATACACTGACACTCTCTGACACACACACTCAGACACACACACTCACAGACACAAACACACACTCACAGACACACACTCAGACACAGACACACACACACACTCAACACACACACTCACAGTCACACACAGACAGACACACACACTCGGACTCTCTCACACACACACACACTGACTCTCAGACACTCACACTCTCAGACACACACACACACTGACTCTCAGACATACACACTCACAGATGCACACACTCTCAGATGCACACACACACTGACACACACGCACACACTCACAGCCACACACACACTGACACACACTCACAGCCACACACACACTGACACACACTCACAGCCACACAATCTCAGACACACACAGTCAGTCACAGACACACACACACAAACGCACACACACTCAGACACACACACACACACTCTCAGACATACACACACACTCTCAGACACACACACACAGTCACAGACACATACACATTCTCTCAGACAAGCACACTCTCAGACACTCACACACATACACTCATTCGCTCAGACACTCACAGGCACACACTCTCAGACACTCTCACACTCACAGACACAGACACACAGTCACAGACACACACTCTCAGACACACACAGACACACACACCCACTCACAGACACACACACACACTCTTAGACACACACACTCTCAGACTCACACTCACAGACACACACACTCACAGACACACACACTCACAGACACAAACACACACTCACAGAAACACACACACTCACACTCACAGACACTCACTCACAGACACACACACACACTCTCAGACACAAACACACTCATAGATACACACAGACACACACACACACTCACAGTCACACACACTGAACACACACACACACACACACTCTCAGACACGCACTGAACACACACACAGACACACACACACACACTCTCAGACACGCACTCTCTCACACACACACACTCTCAGACACACACACACACAGAAGCACACAAGCACACACACTCAGACACACTCACACTCTCAGACACTCACACTCTCAGACACTCACACTCTCAAACACTCACACTCTCAGACACACACACTCTCAGACTCACACACTCTCAGACTCACACACTCTCAGACTCACACAGACACACACAGACACACACACTCACAGACACAGACACTCTCAGACACACACACTCTCACAGACACACACACTCTCACAGACACACACATTCAGACATACCCACCCACTCACAGACACACACACAGACACTCACACTCTCAGACACACACACTCTCAGACTCACACACACACACACACTCACAGACACGCACACACACACTCACAGACACTCACTCACAGACACACACACACACAGACACACACACACTCTCAGACACAAACACACTCACAGACACACACAAACACTCAGACACACACAAACACTCAGACACACACAAACACTCAGACACACACAAACACTCAGACACACACACTCTCAGTCACATACACTCACTCACAGACACTCACACACTCACAGACACACACATACACACACTGACTTCAGACACACTGACCCTCAGACGCACACACACGCACTCACAGACACACACACACTCTCAGACTCACACACACTGACACACAGTCTCAGACACTCACGCACACTCTCAGATACTCAGACACTCACTGACACATACACACACAGAGACACACACACACACACACACTCTCAGACACACACACAGTCACAGACACACACACACAGATGCACACAAGCACACACAGTCAGACACACACACACTCAGACACGCACACTCACAGACACTCACACTCACAGACACACACATACACACACTCACATACACACACTCTCAGACACACACACACACACACTCACACTCAGACACACACACCCAGACATACACACCCACTCACAAACACACACACACTCACACTCTTAGACACACACACTCTCAGACTCACAGTCACACACACACACTCACAGACACAAACACACACTCACAGACACACACACACACTCTCAGTCACAGACACTCACTCACAGACACACGCACACACTCTCAGACACAAACACACTCAGACACAAACACACTCACAGACACACACAGACACTCAGTCACATACACTCGCTCACAGACACACACACTCACTCATAGACACACACACACACACACACACTGAACACACACACAGTCACACACAGACACACGCACACACTCACTCTCAGACACACACACACACTCAGACACACACACACTCAGACACACACACACTCAGACACACACACACTCAGACACACACACGCACACAAGCACACACACTCAGACACACACACACACACTCTCAGATATGCACACTCACAGACACTCACACTCTCAAACACACACACACACACTCAGACACGCACACTCACAGACACACATACACTCACACTCTCGGACACTCAGACACACGCACTCACAGACAGACACACACAGTCACAGACACATACACACACAGACAGTTACAGACACACACACACACACACACACACACACAGACAGTCACAGATACACACTCACACTCACAGTCACACACACACTCACAGACACACACACTCTCAGTCACTGACACTCACTCTCAGACACGCACACTCTCAGTCACAGACACACACTCTCAGACACACACACTCTCAGACACACTCTCAGACACACACAGACACTCAGACACACACACTCTCAGTCACGTACATTCACACTCTCAGACAAACACACACACACTCACAGACACACACACTCTCACACACACAAACACACACTCAACACACGCACTCACACACACACTCTCAGTCACACACACTCACTCACAGACACACACACTCACAGACACACACACACACACACTCAACACACACACACTCTCACAGACACAAACACGCACTCAACACACACACACTCACTGACTCTCAGACACACACACACACTCACAGACACAGAAACTCTCAGCCACACAAGCTCTCAGACACACACACACACTCACAGACACACAAACACACACTCTCAGACACACAAACACACAGACAGTCACAGACACACACACACAGTCACAGACACAGACAGTCACAGACACACACTCTCAGACACACACTCACAGAGACATACACACACAGTCACAGACACACACACACACTCTCAGACACACACACAGACGCACACACACAGACGCACACACACTCAGACACGCACACTCACAGACACGCACACTCACAGACACACACTCTCAGACGCACATACACTCACACTCTCGGACACTCTCAGACACTCACAGACACACACACTCTCAGACACACACGCTCACACTCTCAGACACACACACACTCTCAGCCACACAAGCTCTCAGACACACACACTCAGAAACACACACTCACACACACACACAGTCACAGACACACACACACACTCTCAGACACGGACACTCTCAGACACATACGCACACTCACTCTCGGACACACACACACACAGTCACAGAGACACCCACACTCTCAGACACACACACACAGACGCACACAAGCACACACACTCAGACACACACGCACATTCAGACACGCACACTCACAGACAAACTCTCAGACACACACACTCACACTCTCGGACACTCTCAGACACTCACACGCACACACACACATAGACACACACACACACACACACACTCTCAGACATGCACACTCACAGACACACACTCACTCTCTCTCTCACACACACACACACTCTCAGACATACCATCAGACACACACACACACACACACACTCTTAGACACACACACACTCACACACAGACACACACACTCTCAGACACACGCACACACTCTCAGACACACGCACACAGACAGTCACCGACACTCACTCTCAGACACACGCACCATCAGACACACACACACAAAGACACACAAACACTCTCAGACACACACACACTCACAGACACACACACTCACAGACACACACACTCACACACGCACAGACACACACACGCACAGACACACACACACACTCACTCTCAGACACCCTCACCATCAGACACTCACACACACACACACTCACAAACAGACACACACACACACTCAGACACACACACACATACTCTTAGACACTCACACTCAGACACACACAAACACTCACACTCTCAGACACTCATAGATACTCACAGACACACACACTCTCAGACACACACACACTCACATACACTCACACACAGACACACACACACACTCTCTCACACACTCACTCACAGACACACACACACACACTCACTCTCAGACACCCTCACCATCAGACACTCACACACACACACACTCACAAACAGACACACACACACACTCAGACACACACACACATACTCTTAGACACTCACACTCAGACACACACAAACACTCACACTCTCAGACACTCATAGATACTCACAGACACACACACTCTCAGACACACACACACTCACATACACTCACACACAGACACACACACACACTCAGACACACACACACACATACTCACAGACACTCACACTCACACACATACACTCACACTCTCAGACACTCATAGATACTCACAGACACACACACTCTCAGACACACACACACTCACACACACTCACACACACACACTCACACACACACACACACATACTCACAGACACACACTCAGACACACACATACACTCACACTCTCAGACACTCATAGATACTCACAGACACACACACTCTCAGACACACACGCTCACACTCTCAGACACACACACACTCTCAGCCACACAAGCTCTCAGACACACACACTCAGAAACACACACTCACGCACACACACAGTCACAGACACACACACACACTCTCAGACACGGACACTCTCAGACACATACACACACTCACTCTCGGACACACACACACACAGTCACAGAGACACCCACACTCTCAGACACACACACACAGACGCACACAAGCACACACACTCAGACACACACGCACATTCAGACACGCACACTCACAGACAAACTCTCAGACACACACACTCACACTCTCGGACACTCTCAGACACTCACACGCACACACACACATAGACACACACACACACACACACACTCTCAGACATGCACACTCACAGACACACACTCACTCTCTCTCTCACACACACACACACTCTCAGACATACCATCAGACACACACACACACACACACACTCTTAGACACACACACACTCACACACAGACACACACACTCTCAGACACACGCACACACTCTCAGACACACGCACACAGACAGTCACCGACACTCACTCTCAGACACACGCACCATCAGACACACACACACAAAGACACACAAACACTCTCAGACACACACACACTCACAGACACACACACTCACAGACACACACACTCACACACGCACAGACACACACACGCACAGACACACACACACACTCTCTCACACACTCACTCACAGACACACACACACACACTCACTCTCAGACACCCTCACCATCAGACACTCACACACACACACACTCACAAACAGACACACACACACACTCAGACACACACACACATACTCTTAGACACTCACACTCAGACACACACAAACACTCACACTCTCAGACACTCATAGATACTCACAGACACACACACTCTCAGACACACACACACTCACATACACTCACACACAGACACACACACACACTCAGACACACACACACACATACTCACAGACACTCACACTCACACACATACACTCACACTCTCAGACACTCATAGATACTCACAGACACACACACTCTCAGACACACACACACTCACACACACTCACACACACACACTCACAGACACACACACACTCAACACACGCACTCTCACAGACACAAACACGCACTCAACACACACACACTCACTGACTCTCAGACACACACACACACACACGCACTCACATACACACACACACTCACAGACACACAAGCTCTCAGACACACACACACACTCACAGACACACAAACACACACTCTCAGACACACAAACACACAGTCACAGACACACACACACAGTCACAGACACACACAGTCACAGACACACACACACTGTCACAGAAACACACTCACAGAGACATACACACACAGTCACAGACACACATACACACTCTCAGACACATACACACAGACGCACACAAGCACACACACTCAGACACACATACACTCACACTCTCGGACACTCTCAGACACTCACAGACACACACACTCTCAGACACACACGCTCACACTCTCAGACACACACACACTCTCAGCCACACACACTCTCAGACACACAAGCTCTCAGACACACAAGCTCTCAGACACACAAGCTCTCAGACACGCACAGTCTCAGACACACACACTCAGACACGCACTCACACACACACACACACACACACACACAGTCACAGACACACACACACACTCTCAGACACGGACACTCTCAGACACATACACACACTCACTCTCGGACACACACACACACAGTCACAGAGACACACACACTCTCAGACACACACACACACACACACAGTCACAGACACACACACTCTCAGACACACACACACAGACGCACACAAGCACACACACTCAGACACACACGCACACTCACAGACAAACTCTCAGACACACACACACACTCTCGGACACTCTCAGACACACACACACACACACACACATACACACACACACACACACTCTCTCAGACATGCACACTCACAGACACACACTCACTCTCTCTCTCACACACACACACTCTCAGACATACTCACCATCAGACACACACACACACACACACACACACACACACTCTCAGACACACACAGACACACACACTCTCAGACACACGCACACACTCTCAGACACACGCACACAGACAGTCACCGACACTCACTCTCAGACACACGCACCCAGACAGTCACCGACACTCACTCTCAGACACACGCACCATCACACACACACAAAGACACACAAACACTCCCAGACACATACACACTCACAGACACACACACTCACAGACACACACACTCACTCTCTCACACACTCACACTCACTCTCAGACACCCTCACCATCAGACACTCACACACACTCTCAGACACACACACACTCACACACAGACACACACACACACTCAGACACACACACACATACTCACAGACACTCACACTCAGACACACACATACACTCACACTCTCAGACACTCATAGATACTCACAGACACACACACTCTCAGACACACACACACACACACACTCACATACACTCACACACACACTCAGACACACACACACACACACACACACATACTCACAGACACTCACACACACTCACACTCTCAGACACTCATAGATACTCACAGACACACACACACTCAGACACACACACACACTCAGACACGCACACACACAAACTCTCAGACACACACACTCACACTCTCGGACACGCTCAGACCCTCACACACACACACACACACACACACACACACACTCTCAGACACACACACTCACAGACACGCACTCACTCTCTCTCTCATACACTCACTCACAGACACACACACACACACTCACTCTCAGACACCCTCAGACACACGCACCATCAGACACACACACACAAAGACACACAAACACTCTCAGACACACACACACTCTCAGACACGCACACTCACAGACACACTCACTCACACACACACACTCACAGACACACTCACTCACAGACACACTCACTCACAGACACACACACACTCACTCTCAGACACCCTCACCATCAGACACTCTCACACACACACTCTCAGACACACACACACTCACACACAGACACACACACACACTCAGTCACACACACACATACTCACAGACACTCACACTCAGACACACACATACACTCACACTCTCAGACACTCATAGATACTCACAGACACACACACACTCAGACACGCACACACACTCAGACACGCACACTCACAGACAAACTCTCAGACACACACACTCACACTCTCGGACACGCTCAGACACACACACACACACACACACACACACACACTCTCAGACATGCACACTCTCAGACACGCAAACTCACAGACACGCACACTCACAGACACGCACACTCTCTCTCACACACACACTCTCAGACATACTCATCATCAGACACACACACACACACACTCTCAGACACACACACACAGACAGTCACAGACACTCACTCACAGACACACGCACCATCAGACACACACACACTCACAGACACGCACACTCACAGACACGCACACTCACTCTCTCACACACTCACTCTCTCACACACTCACTCTCTCACACACTCACTCTCAGACACCCAGACCATCAGACACTCACACACACACACTCTCAGACACATACACACACACACACACACTCTCAGACACATACACACACACACACACACACACACAGACACACACACACTCACACACAGGCACACACACACTCAGACACACACACACATACTCACAGACACTCACACTCAGACACACACATACACACACTCTCAGACACACACACTCACAGACACACACACTCACAGGACACACACACTCACAGGACACACACACTCACAGGACACACACACTCACTCAGACACACACACACACACAGACACACACACACACACACACACAGACACACACACACACACTCTCAGACATGCACACTCACAGACACGCACACTCACAGACACGCACACTCTCTCTCTCACACACACACACACTCTCAGACATACTCATCATCAGACACACACACACACACACTCTCAGACACACACACACACAGACAGTCACAGACACTCACTCACAGACACACGCACCATCAGACACACACACACTCTCAGACACACACACACTCTCAGACACGCACACTCACAGACACGCACACTCTCTCTCTCACACACACACACACACTCTCAGACATACTCATCATCAGACACACACACACTCTCAGACACACACACAGACACTCACAGACACTCACTCACAGACACACGCACCATCAGACACACACACACTCTCAGACACACACACACTCTCAGACACGCACACTCACAGACACACACACTCACTCTCTCACACACTCACTCTCTCACACACTCACTCTCAGACACCCTCACCATCAGACACCCTCACCATCAGACACCCTCACCATCAGACACCCTCACCATCAGACACTCACACACACACACTCTCAGACAAACACACACACACACAGACACACACACACTCACACACAGACACACACACACTCAGACACACACACACACTCAGACACACACACACACTCAGACACACACACACATACTCACAGACACTCACACTCAGACACACACATACACACACTCTCAGACACTCATAGATACTCACAGACACACACACTCACAGACTCACACACTCACAGACTCACACACTCACTCTCTCACACACTCACTCTCTCACACACTCACTCTCTCACACACTCACTCTCTCACACACTCACTCAGACACACACACACACACTCACTCTCAGACACCCTCACCATCAGACACTCACACACACACACTCTCAGACATACACACACACTCTCAGACACACACACACTCACACACAGACACACACACACACACACAGACTCACAGACACTCACACTCAGACACACACATACACTCACACTCTCAGACACTCATAGATACAGACACGCACACTCACAGACACACACACTCACAGACACACACACTCACTCACAGACACACACACACTCACTCTCAGACACCCTCACCATCAGACACTCACACACACACACTCTCAGACACACACAGACACACACACACACTCAGACACACACAAACATACTCACAGACACTCACACTCAGACACACACATACACTCACACTCTCAGACACTCATAGATACTCACAGACACACACACTCTCAGACACACACACACACTCAGACACGCACCCACACACTCTCAGACACACACACACACAGTCACAGACACACACACATTCTCTCAGACAAGCACACTCTCAGACACTCACACACATACACTCATTCGCTCAGACACTCACAGGCACACACTCTCAGACACTCTCACACTCACAGACACAGACACACAGTCACAGACACACACTCTCAGACACACACACACAGACACACACACACAGACACACACACACAGACACACACACCCACTCACAGACACACACACTCTCAGACACACACACTCTCAGATACACACACTGTCAGACACACACACACTCACAAACACACACATTCAGACATACCCACCCACTCACAGACACACACACAGACACTCACACTCTCAGACACACACACTCTCAGACTCACACACACACACTCACAGACACACACACACACACACACTCACAGACACGCACACACTCTGTCACAGACACTCACTCACAGACACACACACACTCTCAGACACAAACACACACAGACACAAACACACTCACAGACACACACAAACACTCAGACACACACAAACACTCAGACACACACAAACACTCAGACACACACAAACACTCAGACACACACACTCTCAGTCACATACACTCACTCACAGACACACACACTCAACACTCACAGACACACACATACACACACTGACTTCAGACACACTGACCCTCAGACGCACACACACGCACTCACAGACACACACACACTCTCAGACACACACACACTGACACACAGTCTCAGACACTCACGCACACTCTCAGATACTCAGACACTCACTGACACATACACACACAGAGACACACACACACACACACACACTCTCAGACACACACACAGTCACAGACACACACACACAGATGCACACAAGCACACACAGTCAGACACACACACACTCAGACACGCACACTCACAGACACTCACACTCACAGACACACACATACACACACTCACAGACACACACTCTCAGACACACACACACTCACACTCAGACACACACACCCAGACATACACACCCACTCACAGACACACACACACTCACACTCTTAGACACACACACTCTCAGACTCACAGTCACACACACACACTCACAGACACAAACACACACTCACAGACACACACACACACTCTCCGTCACAGACACTCACTCACAGACACACACACACACTCTCAGACACAAACACACTCAGACACAAACACACTCACAGACACACACAGACACTCAGTCACATACACTCGCTCACAGACACACACACTCACTCATAGACACACACACACACACACACACTGAACACACACACAGTCACACACAGACACACACACACTCAGACACACGCACACACACTCTCAGACACACACACACTCAGACACACACGCACACAAGCACACACACTCAGACACACACACACACACACTCTCAGATATGCACACTCACAGACACTCACACTCTCAAACACACACACACACACTCAGACACGCACACTCACAGACACACATACACTCACACTCTCGGACACTCTCAGACACACGCACTCACAGACAGACACACACAGTCACAGACACATACACACACACACACAGTCACAGACACACACACACAGACAGTCACAGATACACACTCACACTCACAGTCACACACACACACTCACAGACACACACACTCTCAGTCACTGACACTCACTCTCAGACACGCACACTCTCAGACACGCACACTCTCAGACACGCACACTCTCAGACACGCACACTCTCAGTCACAGACACACACTCTCAGACACACACACTCTCAGACACACTCTCAGACACAAACACACTCACAGACACACACAGACACTCAGACACACACACTCTCAGTCACGTACATTCACACTCTCAGACAAACACACACACACTCACAGACACACACACTCTCACAGACACAAACACACACTCAACACACGCACTCACACACACACACACACACACACACACTCTCAGTCACACACACTCACAGACACACACACACACACACACACTCAACACACAAACACACTCTCACAAACACAAACACGCACTCAACACACACACACTCACTGACTCTCAGACACACACACACACTCACAGACACAGAAACTCTCAGCCACACACACACTCACAGACACACAAACACACACTCTCAGACACACAAACACACAGACAGTCACAGACACACACACACAGTCACAGACACAGACAGTCACAGACACACACACACACTCTCAGACACACACTCACAGAGACATACACACACAGTCACAGACACACACACACACACTCTCAGACACACACACAGACGCACACACACTCAGACACGCACACTCACAGACACACACTCTCAGACGCACATACACTCACACTCTCGGACACTCTCAGACACTCACAGACACACACACTCTCAGACACACACACACTCTCAGCCACACACACACTCTCAGCCACACACACACTCTCAGCCACACACACTCTCAGACACACAAGCTCTCAGACACACACACTCAGAAACACACACACTCAGACACGCACTCACACACAGTCACAGACACACACACACACTCTCAGACACGGACACTCTCAGACACATACACACACTCACTCTCGGACACACACACACAGAGTCACAGAGACACACACACTCTCAGACACACACACACAGACGCACACAAGCACACACACTCAGACACACACACACATTCAGACACGCACACTCACAGACAAACTCTCAGACACACACACTCACACTCTCGGACACTCTCAGACACTCACACACACACACACACACATAGACACACACACACACACACACACACACACACTCTCAGACATGCACACTCACAGACACACACTCACTCTCTCTCTCACACACACACACTCTCAGACATACCGTCAGACACACACACACACACTCTCAGACACACACACACTCACACACAGACACACACTCACACACAGACACACACACTCTCAGACACACGCACACACTCTCAGACACACGCACACAGACAGTCACCGACACTCACTCTCAGACACACGCACCATCAGACACACACACACAAAGACACACAAACACTCTCAGACACACACACACTCACAGACACACACACACTCACAGACACACACACACGCACAGACACACACACTCACACACGCACAGACACACACACTCACACATGCACAGACACACACACTCACTCTCTCACACACTCACTCACAGACACACACACACACTCACTCTCAGACACCCTCACCATCAGACACTCACACACACACACTCTCACACACACACACACACACTCTCAGACACGCACACTCAGACACACACAAACACTCACATTCTCAGACACTCATAGATACTCACACACACACTCTCAGACACACACACTCACATACACTCACACACAGACACACACACACACTCAGACACACACACACACATACTCACAGACACTCACACTCACACACATACACTCACACTCTCAGACACTCATAGATACTCTCAGACACACACACACTCAGACACACACACACACACTCAGACACGCACACTCACAGACAAACTCTCAGACACACACACTCACACGCTCAGACCCTCACACACACACACGCACACTCACAGACACGCAAACTCATAGACATGCACACTCACAGACACGCACTCACTCTCTCTCTCAGACACCCTCAGACACACGCACCATCAGACACACACACACAAAGACACACAAACACTCTCAGACACACACACTCACAGACACACACACTCACAGACACACACACTCACAGACACACACACTCACTCACAGACACACACACACTCACTCTCAGACACCCTCACCATCAGACACTCACACACACACACACACACTCACTCAGACACACACATACATACTCACAGACACTCACACTCAGACACACACATACACTCACACTCTCAGACACTCATAGATACTCACAGACACACACACTCTCAGACACACACACTCACACATACACACATACTCACAGACACACACTCAGACACACACATACACTCACACTCTCAGACACTCATAGATACTCACAGACACACACACACTCAGACACGCACACACACTCAGACACGCACACACACTTAGACACGCACACTCACAGACAAACTCTCAGACACACACACTCACACTCTCGGACACGCTCAGACACACACACACACACACACACACACACACACACACACACACACACTCTCTCAGACATGCACACTCTCAGACACGCACACTCACAGACACGCACACTCACAGACACACACACTCACAGACACACACACTCACAGACACACACACTCACAGACACACACACTCTCTCTCTCTCACACACACACACACTCTCAGACATACTCACCATCAGACACACACACACACACTCTCAGACACACACACACTCACACACAGACACACACACTCTCAGACACACGCACACACTCTCAGAAACACACACACAGACAGACAGTCACAGACACTCACTCTCAGACACACGCACCATCAGACACACACACACAGACAGTCACAGACACTCACTCTCAGACACACGCTCCATCAGACACACACACACTCTCAGACATGCACACTCACAGACACACACACACTCACAGACACACACACTCACAGACACACACACTCACAGACACACACACTCACTCAGACACACACGCTCACTCTCAGACACCCTCACCATCAGACACTCACACACACACACTCTCAGACACACACACACTCACACACAGACACACACACACATACTCACAGACACTCACACTCAGACACACACATACACTCACACTCTCAGACACTCATAGATACTCACAGACACACACACTCTCAGACACACACACACACACACACACTCACATACACTCACACTCAGACACAAACACACACACTCTCAGTCACAGACACTCACTCACAGACACACACACTCACAGACACTCACTCTCACACACACACAGACACAGACACACAGACTCTCAGACACACACACACACACATGCTCACAGACACTGACACTCAGACACACACACCCACTCACACTCTCAGACACTCATAGACACTCACAGACACACACACTCTCAGACACACACACACACACACACACACACACACACACACACATACACTCACAGACACAAACACACACTCACAGACACATACACTCTCAGTCACAGACACACACACTCTCACACACACTCACTCGCTGACACTCACATTCAGACACACACACCCACTCACAGACTCACACTGACACACACACACACTCAGACACACACACAGTCACACACACAGTCACACACACACAAGCACACACACTCAGACACGCACACTCACAGACACTCACACTCTCACAGACACACACTCAGACACACACACACACACTCACAGACACTCACACTCAGACACACACACCCACTCACAGACACACAAGCTCTCAGACACCCACACTGACACACACTCACACAATCTCAGACACTCACACACTCACAGACACACAATCTCAGACACTCACTCTCACACTCACACTCTCAGACACACACACACACTCTCAGACGCACACACACTCACAGACTCTCAGACACTCACACTCACAGACACAAAGACACACTCACAGACACACACTCACAGTCACACATAGACTCTCAGACACTCACACACACTGACTTCAAACACACTAACACTCAGACACACACACTCAAGATACACTCACAGATGCATACACTCTCAGACGCACACACACACTGACACACACACACTCACAGACACACACGCCCACTCACAGACACACACACCCACTCACAGACACACCCACTCACAGACTCACACACACACTCACAGACACACACACACACACACACACTCACAGACACGCACACACTCTGTCACAGACACTCACTCACAGACACACACACACAGACGCACACACACTCTCAGACACAAACACACTCACAGACACAAACACACTCACAGACACACACAGACACTCAGTCACATACACTCGCTCACAGACACACACACTCACTCATAGACACACACACACACACACAGTCACACACAGACACACGCACACACTCAGACACACGCACACACTCACTCTCAGACACACACACACTCAGACACACACACACGCACACAAGCACACAGACACACACACACACACACTCTCAGATATGCACACTCACAGACACTCACACTCTCAAACACACACACACACTCAGACACGCACACTCACAGACACACATACACTCACACTCTCGGACACTCTCAGACACACGCACTCACAGACAGACACACACACTCTCAGACACACACAGTCACAGACACATACACACACACACACACACACACACACACACACACACACAGACAGTCACAGATACACACTCACACTCACAGTCACACACACACTCACAGACACACACACTCTCAGTCACTGACACTCACTCACAGACACGCACACTCTCAGTCACAGACGCACACTCTCAGACACACACACTCTCAGACACACTCTCAGACACAAACACACTCACAGACACACACAGACACTCAGACACACACACTCTCAGTCACGTACATTCACACGTTCAGACAAACACACACACACTCACAGACACACACACTCTCACAGACACAAACACACACTCAACACACGCACTCACACACACACACACACTCTCAGTCACACACACTCACAGACACACACACACACACTCAACACACACACACACTCTCACAGACACAAACACGCACTCAACACACAAACACACTCTCACAAACACAAACACGCACTCAACACACACACACACACTCACAGACACAGAAACTCTCAGCCACACAAGCTCTCAGACACACACACACACTCACAGACACACAAACACACACTCTCAGACACACAAACACACAGACAGTCACAGACACACACACACAGTCACAGACACAGACAGTCACAGACACACACACACAGTCACAGACACAGACAGTCACAGACACACACACACACTCTCAGACACACACTCACAGAGACATACACACACAGTCACAGACACACACACACACACTCTCAGACACACACACAGACGCACACACACAGACGCACACACACTCAGACACGCACACTCACAGACACACACTCTCAGACGCACATACACTCACACTCTCGGACACTCTCAGACACTCACAGACACACACACTCTCAGACACACACACACTCTCAGCCACACACACTCTCAGACACACAAGCTCTCAGACACACACACTCAGAAACACACACACTCAGACACGCACTCACACACACACACAGTCACAGACACACACACACACTCTCAGACACGGACACTCTCAGACACATACACACACTCACTCTCGGACGCACACACACAGAGTCACAGAGACACACACACTCTCAGACTTACACACACAGACGCACACAAGCACACACACTCAGACACACACACACATTCAGACACGCACACTCACAGACAAACTCTCAGACACACACACTCACACTCTCGGACACTATCAGACACTCACACACACACACACATAGACACACACACACACACACACACACACACACTCTCAGACATGCACACTCACAGACACACACTCACTCTCTCTCACACACACACACACTCTCAGACATACCGTCAGACACACACACACACACTCTCAGACACACACACACACACTCTCAGACACACGCACACACTCTCAGACACACGCACACAGACAGTCACCGACACTCACTCTCAGACACACGCACCATCAGACACACACACACAAAGACACACAAACACTCTCAGACACACACACACTCACAGACACACACACACTCACAGACACACACACTCACACACGCACAGACACACACACTCACACACGCACAGACACACACACTCACTCTCTCACACACTCACTCACAGACACACACACACACTCACTCTCAGACACCCTCACCATCAGACACTCACACACACACACTCTCACACACACTCAGACACACACACACATACTCTCAGACACGCACACTCAGACACACACAAACACTCACATTCTCAGACACTCATAGATACTCACACACACACTCTCAGACACACACACACTCACATACACTCACACACAGACACACACACACACTCACACTCTCAGACACTCATAGATACTCACAGACACACACACACTCAGACACACACATACACTCACACTCTCGGACACTCTCAGACACACGCACTCACAGACAGACACACACACTCTCAGACACACACACACAGTCACAGACACATACACACACACACACAGTCACAGACACACACACACACAGACAGTCACAGATACACACTCACACTCACAGTCACACACACACTCACAGACACACACACTCTCAGTCACTGACACTCACTCACAGACACGCACACTCTCAGACACGCACACTCTCAGTCACAGACACACACTCTCAGACACACACACTCTCAGACACACTCTCAGACACAAACACACTCACAGACACACACAGACACTCAGACACACACACTCTCAGTCACGTACATTCACACTCTCAGACAAACACACACACACTCACAGACACACACACTCTCACGGACACAAACACACACTCAACACACGCACTCACACACACACACACACACACTCTCAGTCACACACACTCACAGACACACACACACACACACACTCAACACACACACACACTCTCACAGACACAAACACGCACTCAACACACAAACACACTCTCACAAACACAAACACGCACTCAACACACACACACTCACTGACTCTCAGACACACACACACACTCACAGACACAGAAACTCTCAGCCACACAAGCTCTCAGACACACACACACACACACTCACAGACACACAAACACACACTCTCAGACACACAAACACACAGACAGTCACAGACACACACACACAGTCACAGACACAGACAGTCACAGACACACACACACACTCTCAGACACACACTCACAGAGACATACACACACAGTCACAGACACACACACACACACACTCTCAGACACACACACAGACGCACACACACAGACGCACACACACTCAGACACGCACACTCACAGACACACACTCTCAGACGCACATACACTCACACTCTCGGACACTCTCAGACACTCACAGACACACACACTCTCAGACACACACACACTCTCAGCCACACACACTCTCAGACACACAAGCTCTCAGACACACAAGCTCTCAGACACACAAGCTCTCAGACACACACACTCAGAAACACACACACTCAGACACGCACTCACACACACACACAGTCACAGACACACACGGACACTCTCAGACACGGACACTCTCAGACACATACACACACTCACTCTCGGACACACACACACAGAGTCACAGAGACACACACACTCTCAGACACACACACACACACACTCACACACAGACACACACACTCTCAGACACACGCACACAGACAGTCACCGACACTCACTCTCAGACACACGCACCATCAGACACACACACACAAAGACACACAAACACTCTCAGACACACACACACTCACAGACACACACACACTCACAGACACACACACTCACACACGCACAGACACACACACTCACACACGCACAGACACACACACTCACTCTCTCACACACTCACAGACACACACACACACTCACTCTCAGACACCCTCACCATCAGACACTCACACACACACACTCTCACACACACACACACTCAGACACACACACACATACTCTCAGACACGCACACTCAGACACACACAAACACTCACATTCTCAGACACTCATAGATACTCACACACACACTCTCAGACACACACACACTCACATACACTCACACACAGACACACACACACACTCAGACACACACACACACATACTCACACTCACACACACACTCACACTCTCAGACACTCATAGATACTCTCAGACACACACACACTCAGACACACACACACACACTCAGACACGCACACTCACAGACAAACTCTCAGACACACACACTCACTCTCGGACACGCTCAGACCCTCACACACACACACGCACACTCACAGACACGCACACTCACAGACATGCACACTCACAGACACGCACTCACTCTCTCTCAGACACCCTCAGACACACGCACCATCAGACACACACACACAAAGACACACAAACACTCTCAGACACACACACTCACAGACACACACACTCACTCACAGACACACACACACTCACTCTCAGACACCCTCACCATCAGACACTCACACACACACACACACACACACTCACTCAGACACACACACACATACTCACAGACACTCACACTCAGACACACACATACACTCACACTCTCAGACACTCATAGATACTCACAGACACACACACTCTCAGACACACACACACACACACTCACACATACACACATACTCACAGACACACACTCAGACACACACATACACTCACACTCTCGGACACTCTCAGACACACGCACTCACAGACAGACACACACACTCTCAGACACACACACACAGTCACAGACACATACACACACACACACAGTCACAGACACACACACACACAGACAGTCACAGATACACACTCACACTCACAGTCACACACACACTCACAGACACACACACTCTCAGTCACTGACACTCACTCACAGACACGCACACTCTCAGACACGCACACTCTCAGTCACAGACACACACTCTCAGACACACACACTCTCAGACACACTCTCAGACACAAACACACTCACAGACACACACAGACACTCAGACACACACACTCTCAGTCACGTACATTCACACTCTCAGACAAACACACACACACTCACAGACACACACACTCTCACGGACACAAACACACACTCAACACACGCACTCACACACACACACTCTCAGTCACACACACTCACAGACACACACACACACACACACTCAACACACACACACACTCTCACAGACACAAACACGCACTCAACACACAAACACACTCTCACAAACACGCACTCAACACACACACACTCACTGACTCTCAGACACACACACACACTCACAGACACAGAAACTCTCAGCCACACAAGCTCTCAGACACACACACACACACACTCACAGACACACAAACACACACTCTCAGACACACAAACACACAGACAGTCACAGACACACACACACAGTCACAGACACAGACAGTCACAGACACACACACACAGTCACAGACACAGACAGTCACAGACACACACACACACTCTCAGACACACACTCACAGAGACATACACACACAGTCACAGACACACACACACACACACTCTCAGACATGCACACTCACAGACACACACTCACTCTCTCTCACACACACACACACTCTCAGACATACCGTCAGACACACACACACACACTCTCAGACACACACACACACACTCTCAGACACACGCACACACTCTCAGACACACGCACACAGACAGTCACCGACACTCACTCTCAGACACACGCACCATCAGACACACACACACAAAGACACACAAACACTCTCAGACACACACACACTCACAGACACACACACACTCACAGACACACACACTCACACACGCACAGACACACACACTCACACACGCACAGACACACACACTCACTCTCTCACACACTCACTCACAGACACACACACACACTCACTCTCAGACACCCTCACCATCAGACACTCACACACACACACTCTCACACACACTCAGACACACACACACATACTCTCAGACACGCACACTCAGACACACACAAACACTCACATTCTCAGACACTCATAGATACTCACACACACACTCTCAGACACACACACACTCACATACACTCACACACAGACACACACACACACTCACACTCTCAGACACTCATAGATACTCACAGACACACACACACTCAGACACACACATACACTCACACTCTCGGACACTCTCAGACACACGCACTCACAGACAGACACACACACTCTCAGACACACACACACAGTCACAGACACATACACACACACACACAGTCACAGACACACACACACACAGACAGTCACAGATACACACTCACACTCACAGTCACACACACACTCACAGACACACACACTCTCAGTCACTGACACTCACTCACAGACACGCACACTCTCAGACACGCACACTCTCAGTCACAGACACACACTCTCAGACACACACACTCTCAGACACACTCTCAGACACAAACACACTCACAGACACACACAGACACTCAGACACACACACTCTCAGTCACGTACATTCACACTCTCAGACAAACACACACACACTCACAGACACACACACTCTCACGGACACAAACACACACTCAACACACGCACTCACACACACACACACACACTCTCAGTCACACACACTCACAGACACACACACACACACACTCAACACACACACACACTCTCACAGACACAAACACGCACTCAACACACAAACACACTCTCACAAACACAAACACGCACTCAACACACACACACTCACTGACTCTCAGACACACACACACACTCACAGACACAGAAACTCTCAGCCACACAAGCTCTCAGACACACACACACACACACTCACAGACACACAAACACACACTCTCAGACACACAAACACACAGACAGTCACAGACACACACACACAGTCACAGACACAGACAGTCACAGACACACACACACAGTCACAGACACAGACAGTCACAGACACACACACACACTCTCAGACACACACTCACAGAGACATACACACACAGTCACAGACACACACACACACACACTCTCAGACATGCACACTCACAGACACACACTCACTCTCTCTCACACACACACACACTCTCAGACATACCGTCAGACACACACACACACACTCTCAGACACACACACACACACTCTCAGACACACGCACACACTCTCAGACACACGCACACAGACAGTCACCGACACTCACTCTCAGACACACGCACCATCAGACACACACACACAAAGACACACAAACACTCTCAGACACACACACACTCACAGACACACACACACTCACAGACACACACACTCACACACGCACAGACACACACACTCACACACGCACAGACACACACACTCACACACGCACAGACACACACACTCACTCTCTCACACACTCACTCACAGACACACACACACACTCACTCTCAGACACCCTCACCATCAGACACTCACACACACACACTCTCACACACACTCAGACACACACACACATACTCTCAGACACGCACACTCAGACACACACAAACACTCACATTCTCAGACACTCATAGATACTCACACACACACTCTCAGACACACACACACTCACATACACTCACACACAGACACACACACACACTCACACTCTCAGACACTCATAGATACTCACAGACACACACACACTCAGACACACACATACACTCACACTCTCGGACACTCTCAGACACACGCACTCACAGACAGACACACACACTCTCAGACACACACACACAGTCACAGACACATACACACACACACACAGTCACAGACACACACACACACAGACAGTCACAGATACACACTCACACTCACAGTCACACACACACTCACAGACACACACACTCTCAGTCACTGACACTCACTCACAGACACGCACACTCTCAGACACGCACACTCTCAGTCACAGACACACACTCTCAGACACACACACTCTCAGACACACTCTCAGACACAAACACACTCACAGACACACACAGACACTCAGACACACACACTCTCAGTCACGTACATTCACACTCTCAGACAAACACACACACACTCACAGACACACACACTCTCACGGACACAAACACACACTCAACACACGCACTCACACACACACACACACACTCTCAGTCACACACACTCACAGACACACACACACACACACACTCAACACACACACACACTCTCACAGACACAAACACGCACTCAACACACAAACACACTCTCACAAACACAAACACGCACTCAACACACACACACTCACTGACTCTCAGACACACACACACACTCACAGACACAGAAACTCTCAGCCACACAAGCTCTCAGACACACACACACACACACTCACAGACACACAAACACACACTCTCAGACACACAAACACACAGACAGTCACAGACACACACACACAGTCACAGACACAGACAGTCACAGACACACACACACACTCTCAGACACACACTCACAGAGACATACACACACAGTCACAGACACACACACACACACACTCTCAGACACACACACAGACGCACACACACAGACGCACACACACTCAGACACGCACACTCACAGACACACACTCTCAGACGCACATACACTCACACTCTCGGACACTCTCAGACACTCACAGACACACACACTCTCAGACACACACACACTCTCAGCCACACACACTCTCAGACACACAAGCTCTCAGACACACAAGCTCTCAGACACACAAGCTCTCAGACACACACACTCAGAAACACACACACTCAGACACGCACTCACACACACACACAGTCACAGACACACACGGACACTCTCAGACACGGACACTCTCAGACACATACACACACTCACTCTCGGACACACACACACAGAGTCACAGAGACACACACACTCTCAGACACACACACACACACACTCACACACAGACACACACACTCTCAGACACACGCACACAGACAGTCACCGACACTCACTCTCAGACACACGCACCATCAGACACACACACACAAAGACACACAAACACTCTCAGACACACACACACTCACAGACACACACACACTCACAGACACACACACTCACACACGCACAGACACACACACTCACACACGCACAGACACACACACTCACTCTCTCACACACTCACAGACACACACACACACTCACTCTCAGACACCCTCACCATCAGACACTCACACACACACACTCTCACACACACACACACTCAGACACACACACACATACTCTCAGACACGCACACTCAGACACACACAAACACTCACATTCTCAGACACTCATAGATACTCACACACACACTCTCAGACACACACACACTCACATACACTCACACACAGACACACACACACACTCAGACACACACACACACATACTCACAGACACTCACACTCACACACATACACTCACACTCTCAGACACTCATAGATACTCTCAGACACACACACACTCAGACACACACACACACACTCAGACACGCACACTCACAGATAAACTCTCAGACACACACACTCACACTCTCGGACACACTCAGACCCTCACACACACACACGCACACTCACAGACACGCACACTCACAGACACGCACTCACTCTCTCTCTCAGACACCCTCAGACACACGCACCATCAGACACACACACACAAAGACACACAAACACTCTCAGACACACACACTCACAGACACACACACTCACAGACACACACACTCACTCACAGACACACACACACTCACTCTCAGACACCCTCACCATCAGACACTCACACACACACACACACACTCACTCAGACACACACACACATACTCACAGACACTCACACTCAGACACACACATACACTCACACTCTCAGACACTCATAGATACTCACAGACACACACACTCTCAGACACACACACACACACACTCACACATACACACATACTCACAGACACACACTCAGACACACACACACACATACTCACAGACACTCACACACACTCACACTCTCAGACACTCATAGATACTCACAGACACACACACACTCAGACACACACATACACTCACACTCTCGGACACTCTCAGACACACGCACTCACAGACAGACACACACACTCTCAGACACACACACACAGTCACAGACACATACACACACACACACAGTCACAGACACACACACACACAGACAGTCACAGATACACACTCACACTCACAGTCACACACACACTCACAGACACACACACTCTCAGTCACTGACACTCACTCACAGACACGCACACTCTCAGACACGCACACTCTCAGTCACAGACACACACTCTCAGACACACACACTCTCAGACACACTCTCAGACACAAACACACTCACAGACACACACAGACACTCAGACACACACACTCTCAGTCACGTACATTCACACTCTCAGACAAACACACACACACTCACAGACACACACACTCTCACGGACACAAACACACACTCAACACACGCACTCACACACACACACACACACTCTCAGTCACACACACTCACAGACACACACACACACACACACTCAACACACACACACACTCTCACAGACACAAACACGCACTCAACACACAAACACACTCTCACAAACACAAACACGCACTCAACACACACACACTCACTGACTCTCAGACACACACACACACTCACAGACACAGAAACTCTCAGCCACACAAGCTCTCAGACACACACACACACACACTCACAGACACACAAACACACACTCTCAGACACACAAACACACAGACAGTCACAGACACACACACACAGTCACAGACACAGACAGTCACAGACACACACACACACTCTCAGACACACACTCACAGAGACATACACACACAGTCACAGACACACACACACACACACTCTCAGACACACACACAGACGCACACACACAGACGCACACACACTCAGACACGCACACTCACAGACACACACTCTCAGACGCACATACACTCACACTCTCGGACACTCTCAGACACTCACAGACACACACACTCTCAGACACACACACACTCTCAGCCACACACACTCTCAGACACACAAGCTCTCAGACACACAAGCTCTCAGACACACAAGCTCTCAGACACACACACTCAGAAACACACACACTCAGACACGCACTCACACACACACACAGTCACAGACACACACGGACACTCTCAGACACGGACACTCTCAGACACATACACACACTCACTCTCGGACACACACACACAGAGTCACAAGAGACACACACACTCTCAGACACACACACACACACACTCACACACAGACACACACACTCTCAGACACACGCACACAGACAGTCACCGACACTCACTCTCAGACACACGCACCATCAGACACACACACACAAAGACACACAAACACTCTCAGACACACACACACTCACAGACACACACACACTCACAGACACACACACTCACACACGCACAGACACACACACTCACACACGCACAGACACACACACTCACTCTCTCACACACTCACAGACACACACACACACTCACTCTCAGACACCCTCACCATCAGACACTCACACACACACACTCTCACACACACACACACTCAGACACACACACACATACTCTCAGACACGCACACTCAGACACACACAAACACTCACATTCTCAGACACTCATAGATACTCACACACACACTCTCAGACACACACACACTCACATACACTCACACACAGACACACACACACACTCAGACACACACACACACATACTCACAGACACTCACACTCACACACATACACTCACACTCTCAGACACTCATAGATACTCTCAGACACACACACACTCAGACACACACACACACACTCAGACACGCACACTCACAGATAAACTCTCAGACACACACACTCACACTCTCGGACACACTCAGACCCTCACACACACACACGCACACTCACAGACACGCACACTCACAGACACGCACTCACTCTCTCTCTCAGACACCCTCAGACACACGCACCATCAGACACACACACACAAAGACACACAAACACTCTCAGACACACACACTCACAGACACACACACTCACAGACACACACACTCACTCACAGACACACACACACTCACTCTCAGACACCCTCACCATCAGACACTCACACACACACACACACTCACTCAGACACACACACACATACTCACAGACACTCACACTCAGACACACACATACACTCACACTCTCAGACACTCATAGATACTCACAGACACACACACTCTCAGACACACACACACACACACTCACACATACACACATACTCACTGACACACACTCAGACACACACATACACTCACACTCTCAGACACTCATAGATACTCACAGACACACACACACTCAGACACGCACACACACTCAGACACGCACACACACTCAGACACGCACACACACTTAGACACGCACACTCACAGACAAACTCTCAGACACACACACTCACACTCTCGGACACGCTCAGACACACACACACACACACACACACACACACACACACACACACACTCTCTCAGACATGCACACTCTCAGACACGCACACTCACAGACACACACACTCACAGACACACACACTCACAGACACACACACTCTCTCTCTCTCACACACACACACACTCTCAGACATACCATCAGACACACACACACACACTCTCAGACACACACAGACACACACACTCTCAGACACACGCACACACTCTCAGAAACACACACACAGACAGTCACAGACACTCACTCTCAGACACACGCACCATCAGACACACACACACACAGACAGTCACAGACACTCACTCTCAGACACACGCTCCATCAGACACACACACACTCTCAGACATGCACACTCACAGACACACACACTCACAGACACACACACTCACTCAGACACACACGCTCACTCTCAGACACCCTCACCATCAGACACTCACACACACACACTCTCAGACACACACACACTCACACACAGACACACACACACATACTCACAGACACTCACACTCAGACACACACATACACTCACACTCTCAGACACTCATAGATACTCACAGACACACACACTCTCAGACACACACACACACACACTCACATACACTCACACTCAGACACAAACACACACACTCTCAGTCACAGACACACACACTCACAGACACTCACTCTCACACACACACAGACACAGACACACAGACTCTCAGACACACACACACACACATGCTCACAGACACTGACACTCAGACACACACACCCACTCACACTCTCAGACACTCATAGACACTCACAGACACACACACTCTCAGACACACACACACATACACTCACAGACACAAACACACACTCACAGACACATACACTCTCAGTCACAGACACACACACTCTCACACACACTCACTCGCTGACACTCACATTCAGACACACACACCCACTCACAGACTCACACTGACACACACACACACACTCAGTCACACACACAGTCACACACACACAAGCACACACACTCAGACACGCACACTCACAGACACTCACACTCTCACACACTCACAGACACACACTCAGACACACACACACACACTCACAGACACTCACACTCAGACACACACAAGCTCTCAGACACCCACACTGACACACACACACACACTCTCAGACGCACACACACTCACAGACTCTCAGACACTCACACTCACAGACACAAAGACACACTCACAGACACACACTCACAGTCACACACAGACTCTCAGACACTCACACACACTGACTTCAAACACACTAACACTCAGACACACACACTCAAGATACACTCACAGATGCATACACTCTCAGACGCACACACACACTGACACACACACACTCACAGACACACACGCCCACTCACAGACACACACACCCACTCACAGACACACACACCCACTCACAGACACACCCACTCACAGACTCACACACACACTCACAGACACAAACACACACTCACAGACACACACACACTGACTCTTAGACACACACACACAGTCACAGTCACAGAAACACACACACACACACACACAGACAGTCACAGATACACACTCACACTCACAGTCACACACACTCACAGACACACACACTCTCAGTCACTGACACTCACTCACAGACACGCACACTCTCAGACACGCACACTCTCAGTCACAGACACACACTCTCAGACACACACACTCTCAGACACAAACACACTCACAGACACACACAGACACTCAGACACACACACTCTCCGTCACGTACATTCACACTCTCAGACAAACACACACACACTCACAGACACACACTCTCACAGACATACACACTCAACACACGCACTCACACACACACACACTCACAGACACACACACTCAACACACGCACTCACACACACAGACTCACTCACAGACACACACACTCACAGACACACACACACACACACACACACTCACAGACACACACACACACTCAACACACGCACTCTCACAGACACAAACACGCACTCAACACACACACACTCACTGACTCTCAGACACACACACACACACACACACACACGCACTCACAGATACACACACACACTCACAGACACACACACTCTCAGCCACACAAGCTCTCAGACACACACACACACTCACAGACACACAAACACACACTCTCAGACACACAAACACACAGTCACAGACACACACACAGTCACAGACACACACAGTCACAGACACACACACACTCTCAGACACACACTCACAGAGACATACACACACAGTCACAGACACACATACAAACTCTCAGACACATACACACAGACGCACACAAGCACACACACTCAGACACACACAGACACACACTCTCAGACGCACATACGCTCACACTCTCAGCCACACACACTCTCAGACACACAAGCTCTCAGACACACAAGCTCTCAGACACACACACTCAGACACACACACTCAGACACGCACTCACACACACACACACAAACACACAGTCACAGACACACACACACACACTCTCAGACACGGACACTCTCAGACACATACACACACTCACTCTCGGACACACACACACACACACACACAGTCACAGAGACACACACACTCTCAGACACACACACACACACAGTCACAGACACACACACTCTCAGACACACACACACAGACGCACACAAGCACACACACTCAGACACACACGCACACTCACAGACAAACTCTCAGACACACACACACACTCTCGGACACTCTCAGACACACACACACACACACACACACTCTCAGACATGCACACTCACAGACACACACACTCTCTCTCTCTCACACACACACACACTCTCAGACATACTCACCATCAGACACACACACACACACACACACACACACACACTCTCAGACACACACAGACACACACACTCTCAGACACACGCACACACACTTCAGACACACGCACACAGACAGTCACCGACACTCACTCTCAGACACACGCACCCAGACAGTCACCGACACTCACTCTCAGACACACGCACCATCAGACACACACACACAAAGACACACAAACACTCCCAGACACATACACACTCACAGACACACACACTCACTCTCTCACACACTCACTCTCTCACACACTCACTCTCTCACACACTCACTCACAGACACACACACACACACTCACTCTCAGACAACCTCACCATCAGACACTCACACACACTCTCAGACACACACACATACTCACAGACACTCACACTCAGACACACACATACACTCACACTCTCAGACACTCATAGATACTCACAGACACACACACTCTCAGACACACACACACACACACTCACATACACTCACACTCAGACACAAACACACACATACTCACAGACACTCACACACACTCACACTCTCAGACACTCATAGATACTCACAGACACACACACACTCAGACACACTCACACACACTCTCAGACACGCACACTCACAGACAAACTCTCAGACACACACACTTACACTCTCGGACACGCTCAGACCCTCACACACACACACACACACACACACACACACACTCTCAGACATGCACACTCACAGACACGCACTCACTCTCTCTCTCACACACTCACTCACAGACACACACACACACACTCACTCTCAGACACCCTCAGACACACGCACCATCAGACACACACACACAAAGACACACAAACACTCTCAGACACACACACACTCTCAGACACGCACACTCACAGACACACTCACTCACAGACTCACACACTCACAGACACACACACTCACTCACAGACACACTCACTCACAGACACACACACACTCACTCTCAGACACCCTCACCATCAGACACTCACACACACACACTCTCAGACGCACACACACACACTCTCAGACGCACACACACTCACAGACACAAACTCACAGTCACGCACAGACACACACAGACTCTCAGACACTCACACTCACAGACACAAAGACACACACTCACAGACACACACTCACAGTCACACACAGACTCTCAGACACTCACACACACTGACTTCAAACACACTAACACTCAGACACACACACTCAAGATACACTCACAGATGCATACACTCTCAGACGCACACACACACTGACACACACACACTCACAGACACACACGCCCACTCACAGACACACACACCCACTCACAGACACACACACTCACAGACTCACACACACACTCACAGACACACACACACTGACTCTTAGACACACACACAGTCACAGACACATACACACAGTCACAGACACACACACACACAGACAGTCCCAGATACACTCACACTCACAGTCACACACACACTCACAGACACACACACTCTCAGTCACTGACACTCACTCACAGACACGCACACTCTCAGACACGCACACTCTCAGTCACAGACACACTCACTCACAGACTCACACACTCACAGACACACACACACTCACTCTCAGACACCCTCACCATCAGACACTCACACACACACACACACACACTCACTCTCAGACACCCTCACCATCAGACACTCACACACACACACTCTCAGACGCACACACTCACACTCTCAGACGCACACACACTCACAGACACAAACTCACAGTCACACACAGACACACACAGACTCTCAGACACTCACACTCACAGACACAAAGACACACACTCACAGACACATACTCACAGTCACACACAGACTCTCAGACACTCACACACACTGACTTCAAACACACTAACACTCAGACACACACACTCAAGATACACTCACAGATGCATACACTCTCAGACGCACACACACACTGACACACACACACTCACAGACACACACGCCCACTCACAGACACACACACCCACTCACAGACACACCCACTCACAGACTCACACACACACTCACAGACACAAACACACACTCACAGACACACACACACTGACTCTTAGACACACACACACAGTCACAGTCACAGCCACACACACACACACACAGACAGTCACAGATACACACTCTCACTCACAGTCACACACACACTCACAGACACTCACTCACAGACACGCACACTCTCAGACACGCACACTCTCAGTCACAGACACACACTCTCAGACACACACACTCTCAGACACAAACACACTCACAGACACACACAGACACTCAGACACACACACTCTCAGTCACGTACATTCACACTCTCAGACAAACACACACACACTCACAGACACACACACTCTCACAGACATACACACTCAACACACGCACTCACACACACACACACACTCTCAGTCACACACACTCACTCACAGACACACACACTCAACACACGCACTCACACACACACACACACACACTCTCAGTCACACACACTCACAGACACACACACACACACACACTCACAGACACACACACACTCAACACACGCACTCTCACAGACACAAACACGCACTCAACACACACTCACTCACAGACACACACACTCAACACACGCACTCACACACACACACACTCTCAGTCACACACACTCACTCACAGACACACACACACACACACACTCAACACACGCACTCTCACAGACACAAACACGCACTCAACACACACACACTCACTGACTCTCAGACACACACACACACACACACACACACACACACACACACGCACTCACAGATACACACACACACTCACAGACACACACACTCTCAGCCACACAAGCTCTCAGACACACACACACACTCACAGACACACAAACACACACTCTCAGACAAACAAACACACAGTCACAGACACACACAGTCACAGACACACACAGTCACAGACACACACACACTCTCAGACACACACTCACAGAGACATACACACACAGTCACAGACACACATACAAACTCTCAGACACATACACACAGACGCACACAAGCACACACACTCAGACACACACAGACACACGCTCTCAGACGCACATACACTCACACTCTCGGACACTCTCAGACACTCACAGACACACACACTCTCAGACACACACGCTCACACTCTCAGACACACACACACTCTCAGCCACACACACTCTCAGCCACACACACTCTCAGACACACAAGCTCTCAGACACACACACTCAGACACGCACTCACACACACACACACACACACACACACAGTCACAGACACACACACACACTCTCAGACACGGACACTCTCAGACACATACACACACTCACTCTCGGACACACACACACACACACACACACAGTCACAGAGACACACACACTCTCAGACACACACACACACACACAGTCACAGACACACACACTCTCAGACACACACACACAGATGCACACAAGCACACACACTCAGACACACACGCACACTCACAGACAAACTCTCAGACACACACACACACACACACACACACACTCTCAGACATGCACACTCACAGACACACACTCACTCTCTCTCTCACACACACACACTCTCAGACATACTCACCATCAGACACACACACACACACACACACACACACTCTCAGACACACACAGACACACACACTCTCAGACACACGCACACACTCTCAGACACACGCACACACTCTCAGACACACGCACACAGACAGTCACCGACACTCACTCTCAGACACACGCACCCAGACAGTCACCGACACTCACTCTCAGACACACGCACCATCAGACACACACACACAAAGACACACAAACACTCCCAGACACATACACACTCACAGACACACACACTCACTCTCTCACACACTCACTCTCTCACACACTCACTCACAGACACACACACACACACTCACTCTCAGACACCCTCACCATCAGACACTCACACACACTCTCAGACACACACACACTCACACACAGACACACACACACACTCAGACACACACACACATACTCACAGACACTCACACTCAGACACACACATACACTCACACTCTCAGACACTCATAGATACTCACAGACACACACACTCTCAGACACACACACACACACACTCACATGCACTCACACACAGACACACACACACTCAGACACACACACACACATACTCACAGACACTCACACACACTCACACTCTCAGACACTCATAGATACTCACAGACACACACACACTCAGACACACTCACACACACTCTCAGACACGCACACTCACAGACTCACACACTCACAGACACACACACTCACAGACACACACACTCACTCACAGACACACTCACTCACAGACACACTCACTCACAGACACACACACACTCACTCTCAGACACCCTCACCATCAGACACTCACACACACACACTCTCAGACGCACACACACACACTCTCAGACGCACACACACTCACAGACACAAACTCACAGTCACACACAGACACTCACACTCACAGACACAAAGACACACACTCACAGACACACACTCACAGTCACACACAGACTCTCAGACACTCACACACACTGACTTCAAACACACTAACACTCAGACACACACACTCAAGATACACTCACAGATGCATACACTCTCAGACGCACACACACACTGACACACACACACTCACAGACACACACACCCACTCACAGACACACCCACTCACAGACTCACACACACACTCACAGACACAAACACACACTCACAGACACAAACACACACTCACAGACACACACACACTGACTCTTAGACACACACACACAGTCACAGACACACACACACACAGACAGTCACAGATACACACTCACACACACACTCACAGACACACACACTCTCAGTCACTGACACTCACTCACAGACACGCACACTCTCAGACACGCACACTCTCAGTCACAGACACACACTCTCAGACACACACACTCTCAGACACAAACACACTCACAGACACAACAGACACTCAGACACACACACTCTCAGTCACGTACATTCACACTCTCAGACAAACACACACACACTCACAGACACACACTCTCACAGACATACACACTCAACACACGCACTCACACACACACACACTCTCAGTCACACACACTCACTCACAGACACACACACTCAACACACGCACTCACACACACACACACACTCTCAGTCACACACACTCACTCACAGACACACACACACACACACTCAACACACGCACTCTCACAGACACAAACACGCACTCAACACACACACACTCACTGACTCTCAGACACACACACACACACACACACACACGCACTCACAGATACACACACACACTCACAGACACACACACTCTCAGCCACACAAGCTCTCAGACACACACACACACTCACAGACACACAAACACACACTCTCAGACACACAAACACACAGTCACAGACACACACACACAGTCACAGACACACACAGTCACAGACACACACACACTCTCAGACACACACTCACAGAGACATACACACACAGTCACAGACACACATACACACAGACGCACACAAGCACACTCACTCACAGACACACACACTCACACACACACACACACTCACAACACACACACACACTCAACACACGCACTCTCACAGACACAAACACGCACTCAACACACACACACTCACTGACTCTCAGACACACACACACACACACGCACTCACAGATACACACACACACTCACAGACACACACACTCTCAGCCACACAAGCTCTCAGACACACACACACACTCACAGACACACAAACACACAGTCACAGACACACACACACAGTCACAGACACACACACACTCTCAGACACACACTCACAGAGACATACACACACAGTCACAGACACACATACAAACTCTCAGACACATACACACAGACGCACACAAGCACACACACTCAGACACACACAGACACACACTCTCAGACGCACATACACTCACACTCTCGGACACTCTCAGACACTCACAGACACACACACTCTCAGACACACACGCTCACACTCTCAGACACACACGCTCACACTCTCAGCCACACACACTCTCAGACACACAAGCTCTCAGACACACAAGCTCTCAGACACACAAGCTCTCAGACACGCACACTCAGACACGCACACTCAGACACGCACTCACACACACACACACACACACACACAGTCACAGACACACACACACACTCTCAGACACGGACACTCTCAGACACATACACACACTCACTCTCGGACACACACACACACACACAGTCACAGAGACACACATACTCTCAGACACACACACACACACAGTCACAGACACACACACTCTCAGACACACACACACAGACGCACACAAGCACACACACTCAGACACACACGCACACTCACAGACAAACTCTCAGACACACACACACACTCTCGGACACTCTCAGACACACACACACACTCTCGGACACTCTCAGACATGCACACTCACAGACACACACTCTCAGACATGCACACTCACAGACACACACTCACTCTCTCTCTCACACACACACACTCTCAGACATACTCACCATCAGACACACACACACACACACACACACTCTCAGACACACACAGACACACACACTCTCAGACACACGCACACACTCTCAGACACACGCACACAGACAGTCACCAACACTCACTCTCAGACACACGCACCCAGACAGTCACCGACACTCACTCTCAGACACACGCACCATCAGACACACACACACAAAGACACACAAACACTCCCAGACACATACACACTCACAGACACACACACTCACTCTCTCACACACTCACTCTCAGACACCCTCACCATCAGACACTCTCACACACTCTCAGACACACACACACTCACACACAGACACACACACACACACTCAGGCACACACACACATACTCACAGACACTCACACTCAGACACACACATACACTCACACTCTCAGACACTCATAGATACTCACAGACACACACACTCTCAGACACACACACACACACACACACTCACATACACTCACACGCACACAACACACACACACTCACTGACTCTCAGACACACACACACACACACACACACACACACGCACTCACAGACACACAAACACACAGTCACAGACACACACACAGTCACAGACACACACAGTCACAGACACACACATACTCTCAGACACACACTCACAGAGACATACACACACAGTCACAGACACACATACACACTCTCAGACACATACACACAGACGCACACAAGCACACACACTCAGACACACACAGACACACACTCTCTGACGCACATACACTCACACTCTCGGACACTCTCAGACACTCACAGACACACACACTCTCAGACACACACACTCTCAGACACACACACTCTCAGACACACACACTCTCAGACACACACACTCTCAGACACACACGCTCACACTCTCAGCCACACACACTCTCAGACACACAAGCTCTCAGAC